>NC_057798.1:658494835-658671008 GCF_018294505.1 Triticum aestivum | reverse complement strand
TATATATGAGTTTATGTCCTCTACAACATTCACTTATTGCTAATTCTTCAAGTTGACTTTTTTGCTAAGTGAATGTGATCGGACCCTTACCCCCTCTATGCTAAACTCAACCCAGTCTATTCACAAATTCTTCATGTGCGTTCTAATTTGAAACTCGTTCAAAATCTTCACTGTGTCCTTGACAGCTGAAGAAATTGCGAACGGAAATTTAAAACTTATCTTATCTAAATTTGCGGCTTTGCCGCTCAAACCGTCCCGCTTCTCACGACAAATACTTATCTGTTTACCCACGATCCTACATGATCGCCACCCCACAGTACGTGGGTGACACATGTCACGTGAATGAGAAGAGCCAGGGGCACGTTCGTCCGAAATCCTCGGGCGCACAGTTTTTTCACTGCCGCTATAAATACCCCTGGCTCTTCCTCACTTCACTTTTACTCTGCTCGACCTCTCTCTCCCGCTCGAGCTTCCCAAACCCTAGCGCCGCCGCTACTTCATCATCGCCGGTGAGGAAGAGCTTCACTGCCTCGACCTCGTCGCTGTCGTACTCGCCCCGGTTGCGGATTTCTTCACTCCGCCGCCGCCGTAGCCGTCTTCCTCTGCTGAGTTAGGGCGTGGAAGATCTGAACGGACGAACTTCATTTCAACACTTCCCAGTTCGTCGTGTTCTTCACTTCGGGTAATTAAAAGTTACATTTATTGCCCGCTTTGATTCATGTGATTTTCTAAAAATCTTCAAAGGTGTTTATTCTTCAAATCTTCACACACTAAAACACCTCACATGTTATCTGCTCTTGATTCATTTCTCTAAGCAATGATTTTCTTCAAGATTCCTCAATTGTGTGGATTTTCAAATCTGTACAACTCTGGAACCTGAGATAAAGAACGCTTAGCAAAATTCTTCAAGACTCATCGGTCAAATTCCTCAAACCCTCTCTTTTTGAAAATCTTCTGAGAACGCATATGACCTCTCCAAATTCCTCGCAACTATACTCTGTTCACAGGTACAAATGTCCGTTGCTGAATCACTACGTTCTCATCAACTTAACTCATTTGTAGCGTTCCTCAAAGAAAAGTTGCATACATCTTCAGAAACTTCAGTTGTTAATCCTCAGCTGAAGAAAATGGCCGACGAGAAGCCACAGAAGGGAGGAAAAAGGCCAGAGGTCAACACAGCGTTTGAAATCCCTGAGGATATATATGTTGGATATTGCACTCCAGATGAGGCCAAGTTTGGCAAGGAGGACAAGAATCAGCGCAAAGTGCACATACATCGTATTGAACGAAGATGGGCACGAGAATGGAGGGAGTACAGATATGTTACTCCCAAGTACATGAAGAAATTCGCGCTCAACCCTCCATGCTCAAGACCTCCATTGAGGCCTGGCCAACTGGCGGATCCCAGCAGCCTCAAGCGCGGTGAGGACTATGCTACTGAATGGCCTAGGCGCCAGGCCAAACTAGCCAAGCAAGCAAAAGAAGCAGTGAGGAAATTCAATGAAGATTCTGCTGCTGCTGCTAACACTGCTGAGGCCTCTGGTAGTAAGCCCAGGAAGGCTATGCCAAAGAAGCCTGCCCACAAGTCTAGTGCTTCTCCTTCAATGCCCTCACGGCCAGCATCTTCAAAGCCCTCACGGCCAATTCCTCAGTCTGCTCCTCCTCCGACAAAGTCTTCGGCTGCTCCTACAAAATCTTTGGCACCTGTGCATCTTGCCACGTGCTAAAGGACTCAAGGCTTCTCTATTGACTCAGGAGCATCTGCAAGCTCCTCACCTGCTCGACCTTCCTCAGATGGTCCCTCACTGCTGAAGAAAAAGGCCACTGCTGGATGAGGTATTCGACCAAGTCCTCACAAGAAGCAAGTCGCTTTCCAAGTGCCCTCTAATGATGATGACGCGGATGATGATCAACTTGATGAAATCATCAGAGACAGGCAAGCAAGGGCCGCTAGAGCCAAAGGCAGTAATGTGCCACTTCTTCTCGATCCCAAGATGATCCTCGATTTCATCGACTTATGGCACAAGGACCCAGCTACACCTTTGCCGGAGATGAGCCTCACTCCTGGTCAAAGCCATGTTCCCACTCACTTCATTGAAGAAGAGAAATGGAAATATGAAGAAGGACGAAGGCTGAAGAAAGCGCAATACAAGAAGCAGCGCTTCCTCAAGGACAATGTCCTCACTCTCACTCTAGAACAACTCATTGTTGTACAAGCTGAAATCAAGCAACTGAGTGATGATTTCAATAGGTATCATGCTGATTGGAAGGGAGCAAAAGTATGTTTCGTCAATCTGACAAAGACTTTCACTTCAACTGCCTCTGCACCGGTGCATGTTGAAATTCCTCAGGCTGAAGAATCTGCTCAGCCCACTGAAGAACATGCCAGCACTGCTGATGTCAGTATGGCTCCTGAAGAAAGTGAGAATACAGGGCTGATGACTCCATTCCAGCCGCTGATGATATTGCCAGGGCATCCACTAGTGATGCGCCTAAAGAAAATGAACATGTCAGGGCATCCACTAGTGATGCGCCTGAGGAAAATGAACAAGTCAGGGCAGCTGAAACAGTTGAGCCTGAAGAAAATGCACCTCATGCGCCTACACCAACTTCTATGCTTCCATCTGCTTTTGATGTGAAGAAGACCAAGGCTGCAGAACATGCAGCGATGAAGAAAAGGAAGGCATCAGCTTCAACAAATTCTTCAGCTCCGAAGAAGATGAAGACTCTGATCAGCTCAATTGACAATCCAATTGATGTCGTTCCCGTCTCCTCAATGCCATCAAAGGACCTTGTTCCTTATGGTGAAGAATATGAGATTCCTAAGGAATCTGATGAAGAAACTCCATCTGCTGCTTCTAGAGAGCAGTTGGACAAAGAAATTGAAGTGGATGCTATCCCTTCAACCCCAGTCATTTCCTCACCTATGCCTCAGTTCACTGCTGAAGAGGCAGGTGTTGAAGAAATTGAAGATGAGGATGTGGATATTGGATGTACCACTCCTGTGCTCAATGATGAATTTTGGGACAGTCAACATCCAAACTCACCAATGTTCACTCCTCTCCAAGCTGTTCCTCAGTCCCCAGTCACTACTGAAGTACAAGTGGGATCTGATGAACCACGTGCAACCCCGTCTGTTCATGAGGAAATTCCAGCCACTAACACTGATGAGAATCAAAATGAAGAAGAAATGGCTCAGGTTGCAACTGCAGAAGATACTGAAATTCCTCAGCATGAGGAACCTGAGATTGCGATTCCTGAGGTGATACTACAAATCACTGACACTCCTCAGCCAAAGCCAAAGAATCCCTTCTCTAAGAAGCCAAAATTCAAGGCTGGTGATTTCTTCGGCGAGCACGTTGAGGGAGTCCTGGACTAGGGGTGTCCGGATAGCCGAACTATCATCATCGGCCGGACTCCAAGACTATGAAGATACAAGATTGAAGACTTCGTCCCGTGTCCGGATGGGACTTTCCTTGGCGTGGAAGGCAAGCTTGGCGATACGGATATGTAGATCTCCTGCCATTGTAACTGACTCTGTGTAACCCTAGCCCTCTCCGGTGTCTATATAAACCGGATGCTTTAGTCCGTAGGACGAACAACAATCATACCATAGGCTAGCTTCTAGGGTTTAGCCTCCTTGATCTCATGGTAGATCTACTCTTGTAACACACATCATCAATATTAATCAAGCAGGACGTAGGGTTTTACCTCCATCAAGAGGGCCCGAACCTGGGTAAAACATCGTGTCCCTTGTCTCCTGTTACCATCCGCCTAGACGCACAGTTCGGGACCCCCTACCCGAGATCCGCCGGTTTTGACACCGACATTGGTGCTTTCATTGAGAGTTCCTCTGTGCCGTCACCGAGAGGCTTGATGGCTTCTTCGATCATCATCAACGACGCAGTCCAGGGTGAGACCTTCCTCCCCGGACAGATCTTCGTATTCGGCGGCTTTCCACTGCGGGCCAATTCACTTGGCCATCTGGAGCAGATCGAAAGCTACGCCTCTGGCTGTCAGGTCAGATTTGGAAGTTTGAACTTCACGGCTGACATCCGCGGGGACTTGATCTTCGATGGGTTCGGGCCACAGCCAAGCGCGTCACACGGTCACGATGGGCATGATTTAGCTCTGCAGCCGGACAGTACCCTGGAGGCCGCACTCGAGTCCGCTCCGATCTTCAATTCGGAGCCGGCTGCGCAGATCGAGGACGGATGGTTAGACACCGCCTCAGGAGCTGCAACCTCTACGGCGATAGAGCCGAACACTGACCTTGTCCCTCATGAAGCTCGTGACTCTGAGGTGCCGGACTCCTTGCAGGACTCCGAACCTCCCGCGCCCCCTCCGATCGAATCCGATTGGGCGCCGGTCATGGAGTTCACCGTAGCGGACATCTTTCAACACTCACCTTTCGGTGACATCTTGAGTTCGCTAAAGTATCTCCCGTTATCAGGAGAGCCCTGGCCGGACTGCGGTCGGGATAGTTGGGATGCGGACGACGAAGAAATTCAAAGCCCACCCACCACCCACTTAGTAGCCACTGCAGACGATCTAACCGACATGCTAGACTACGACTCCGAAGACATCGACGGTATGGACGACGATGCCGGAGACGACCAAGAACCAGCACCTACCGGGCACTGGAAAGCCACCTCATCATATGACATATACATGGTGGATATCCCAAATGATGGGAATGGCGAAGCAATAGCGGAGGATGACCCCTCCAAGAAACAGCCCAAGCGCCGGCGTCAGCGGCGCCGCTCTAAATCCCGCCACAGCAAGAATGAAGATTCCGGCACCGGAGATAATAACACACCGGACAGCGCCGAAGACAACCCACTCCAGCAAGATTCTGCGCAGGAGGACGGAGACGCCAGCCCTCATGAGAGAGCGGCAGAAGAAAAGGTAGAGGATTATATGCCTCCCTCCGAAGACGAGGCAAGCCTCGACAATGACGAATTCGTCGTGCCTGAGGATCCCCTCGAACAAGAGCGCTTTAAACGCAGGCTTATGGCCACGGCAAACAGCCTCAAGAAAAAGCAGCAACAGCTTAGAGTTGATCAAGATCTGCTAGCCGACAGATGGACTGAAGTCCTCGCGGCCGAAGAGCATGAGCTCGAACGCCCCTCCAAAAGTTACCCTAAACGCAAGCTGCTCCCCCGATTAGAGGAGGAGGCGTATGAACCTGCATCACCAGCAGACAATACGGCTGACCGGCCACCCCGTGGTCGCGACAGAGAGGCCCCTAGGCCCTTCACTAGAACCGTACCCCGGCATCGCTGAAAAAGCACAAGGCCACAGGGGAACGCTCCGGACTTGCGACATATATTGGAGGATAAGGCAAGACAATCAAGATCAATCTATGGATCGCGTGGGCGCCCCATGATACGTGATGACAACTGTCGCGCCGGACACAGTAAGTCCGGCCGGGCCGAACAAAATAGACAAAGCTCTTTTGAGCTCCGTTGTGATACCGCCCAGTACAAAGGCGCCGCAAACCCACTATGCTTCACAGATGAAGTAATGGATCATCAAATCCCCGAAGGGTTTAAACCCATGAATATTGAATCCTACGATGGCACAACAGACCCCGCGGTTTGGATCGAAGACTATCTCCTTCATATCCACATGGCCCGCGGTGATGATCTTCACGCCATCAAATATCTCCCACTCAAACTTAAAGGACCAGCCCGGCATTGGCTCAACAGCTTGCCAGCAGAGTCAATCGGGAGTTGGGAAAACCTGGAAGCCGCATTCCTCGATAACTTCCAAGGCACGTATGTGCGACCACCAGACGCCGATGACCTAAGCCACATAATTCAGCAGCCAGACGAATCGGCCAGACAATTCTGGACACGGTTCTTAACCAAGAAGAACCAAATCGTCGACTGTCCGGATGCGGAGGCCCTAGCGGCCTTCAAGCATAACATCCGTGACGAGTGGCTTGCCCGGCACCTAGGAGAAGAAAAGCCAAAATCCATGGCAGCCCTCACATCACTCATGACCTGCTTCTGCGCGGGTGAGGACAGCTGGCTAGCACGCAGCAACAACCTTAGCAAAAATTCTGGCAGTCCGGATATCAAGGACCATAATGGCAGGTCGTGTCGCAACAAAAACAAACGCTGCATTAACGGCGATAATAGTGAAGATACGGCAATCAATGCCGGATTCAGAAGCTCTAAACCTGGTTAGCGGAAAAAGCCATTCAAAAGAACTACTCCGGGTCCGTCCAATTTGGACCGAATACTCGACCGCTCATGCCAGATACACGGCACCCCTGAAAAGCCAGCCAACCACACCAACAGGGAGTGCTGGGTATTCAAGCAGGCAGGCAAGTTAATTGCCGAAAACAATGACAAGGGGCTGCATAGCGATGACGAGGAAGAGACCCGACCGCCAAACAATAGAGGACAGAAGGGTTTCCCCCCACAGGTACGGACGGCGAACATGATATACACAACGCACATACCCAAAAGGGAGCGGAAGCGTGCACTCAGGGACGTATACATGATGGAGCCAGTTGCCCCGAAGTTCAATCCATGGTCCTCCTGCCCGATCACTTTTGACCGAAGGGACCATCCCACCAGCATCCGCCATGGCGGATTTGCCGCATTGGTTTTAGACCCAATCGTCGATGGATTTCACCTCACCAGAGCCCTGATGGACGGCGGCAGCAGCCTGAACCTGCTTTATCAGGATACAGTGTGCAAAATGGGCATAGACCCCTCAAGGATTAAACCTACCAAGACAACCTTTAAAGGCGTCATACCAGGTGTAGAAGCCAATTGTACAGGCTCAGTTACACTGGAAGTGGTCTTCGGATCCCCGGATAACTTCCGAAGCGAGGAGTTAATCTTCGACATAGTTCCGTTCCGCAACGGCTATCATGCTCTGCTCGGAGGTACCGCGTTCGCAAAGTTCAACACGGTGCCGCACTACGCATACCTCAAGCTCAAGATGTCAGGCCCTCGAGGAGTCATCATGGTCAACGAAAACACTGAGCGCTCTCTCTCAACGGAGGAACATACAGCGGCTCTCACGGCAGAAGTATAGTGCAGCCTCTTAAGGCAATTCTCGAGTCCGGCCATTAAGCGACCGGACACGGCTAAACGCGCCCGGAGTAACATACAACAAGACCACCTGGCACGTTCCAAGCACGCGTAGCAGTGCGGCCCCAACCCCAGCCCCTGCAAAACGTCAAGACAGGTCCTTCACGTACACCATTACGTTGTGAAGATACCATGGGCATGGGGAGAGGGGCACGACCACGATAGGCCCAGAATACGGCTTAACCACACTAGGGGATCTCAAGTGTGTCGTTCTTTTTTTTCTTTTCTTTTTATTTTTACCCACAGGACTCCGTTCGTCAGAGGCCCTGTCCAGCAACAGACCTGCCGAACTCACGACGCAACAGCCAGGGAAGGAGAAAGGCTACAACGAATATCCAGGTGGTCTCCATTACGAGCATTAAATCTGTTTTATGCACCATTCCGCAGCCTACCCCTGGAGGGGGACATGTTTAACAGTCCCATCCCTAGCTTATCGCACCATTTGTATCGTTCTGCACTTACAGCAGTTTTTCTTGAATAAGTAATGCAGCACCTTTTTGCTTCCAATTGCATTTCTCTCTTATACATATGTTCATTTGTGACATGTCGCATCCGTACATTTTGGTACGGCTAAACACACCAGGGGCTTATGTTTCCCGCATCATGGTGTGATAAGTCCGAACACTTTCACAAGTGCGGCACCCCGAACTTATAGCATTATATGCATCGGCTCCGAATCATGTCTTGGGTCAATAGTTGGGTTTGCCCGGCTCCCGTGTTTTGGTACCTTACGTTCCGTTGTATCGGCTAAGGTAGCACTGGGAGAACCACTGCGATTGCGCCCCGGTTGAGCTGGGTGAGCGCCTCAGTGGAGAAAGCTAAAACTGACCGTCATGATGAGGCGAGAGCTGGTCGCTGTTCGAGAGGTTTTTTGTGAGTCCTTAAAGACTTATGACGCTTAGAGCGAGGAGCCGACTTTGTCCGGCCTAGGCGTGGATAGCACCCCAAATTCGGCCTTCCGAAGACTAGGGGCTTCGCCGAAATTTAAAATTATAGAATTCTATGGCTAAGTGAGAGTGTTCAAGCATTATAAGTTCGATTGCCTTGTTCATTGTGTTGAGCGCCTCCCTAGATGGACCCAAATATGGGAACAAGAGTGCTCAAATTTATCCCGAACACCCCAGCACTCGTGGCATGGGGGCTGAAGCCGACGACTTGCCATCTCTCAGATTTGATAAACAGCCGCACAAAAGGTAATATTTTAAATTAAAATGCATTGCTTAGCGCAAATGAACTAAGTTTTCAGCGCACAGGATAACAAAATGCGAGTCTACTAAAATATTACATCTTTGGAGAACTCACCCGCAATAGCGCGGGCGCCCTTCAGCACACTCTTATAATACATCTCGGGCGTGCGATGCTCCTTGCCCTGCGGTGGCGGGTCCGTCACGAGCTTCTGGGCATTCATCTTGCCCCAGTGCACCTTTGCGCGGGCAAGGGCCCGACGGGCACCTTCAATACAGGCGGAGTGCTTGGTGACTTCAACCCACGGGCACGCATCACCAGCCGCCGCACCAGGCCGAAGTAGCTCCCAGGCATGGCCTCCTTAGGCCACAGCCGAACTATGAGGCCCTTCATGGCCTGTTCGGCCGCCTTGTGGAGCTCGACCAGCTGCTTCAGCTGGTCGCTAAGGGGCACCAGATTTCCGGCCTCAGCATACTGAGACCATAAGACCTTCTCCGTTGAGCTCCCCTCCTTGGCCCATTAGAACGCGGCAGCATCAGACACGCTGCGAGGAAGATCTGCGAACGCTCCTGGAGAGCTCCGAATTCGGGTAAGCAACATGTAATTAACACTCACATGCTTACTTTGCATGAAAAATGCCTTACCCGCTGCTATTTTCTTTAACGCCTCGATTTCTTGGAGGGCCTTGTAGGCTTCGGCCTTAGCGGCTTTGGCACTCTCAAGAGTCGTTGCAAGCTCAGACTCTCGAGTCTTCGAGTCATGCTCCAGGCTCTCATGTTTTTTCACGAGATCCTGGAGCTCTTGCTGTACCTCCGCCACCCGCGCCTCCTGCTTCTCTCGCTCGGTGCGCTCCGCGGCCGCATTGCGTTCGGCCGCGGCCACCACCTCTTTCAGGGTCACCACCTCGTTAGTGGCCCCTGCAATACCACGTTATCCTTGTCATTCTTCTTGCAACCAAAATCCTTTTCTGTAAGGTACAATTTTAATAAGGTGTTACTCACCTTCCTTGTCCTCGAGCCGCTTCTTGGCACGGCCGAGCTCGTTCTCGGACCGCTCGAGGTTTTGCTTCAAAGTATTGACCTCCGCAGTCTGTGCGGCAGAGGTCAGCAGCGCAGCCTGCAATCCCATATTGACATATTTTTTATGACTCCTGCGTATATCTTTTAAGATCCTTAGTCCGGCTTTTTTCCGAATACCGACCCGAGCATCAAGGGCTACTGTCTATGCGGTACTATTTTACATATATCAAAATTCTTACCTCAAAGCCTGTTAGAAGGCTGCTGCAGGCTTCGGTCAGCCCGCTCTTGGCGAGCTGCACCTTCTGAATCACCGCACTCATAACAGTGCGGTGTTCCTATTCGATGGAGGCGCCATTGAGCGCCTCCAGCAAGCTATCCGGCGCCTCCGGTTGGACGGAGGTTGCCGGCGTCACGGTCTTGCCCTTCTTACGAAGGGGCCGCCCGCCGGACTCCGGAGCCACTATGGGATCCGGAGCCAAGTCCGGTGCAAAGTCCGGGAGGTTGTCCTGCGACACCTCCGGGGCCTCCTCCTCATGGAGGGTCCCTTCCCGGGATCCCACCTCGGCATCATCAGTGTCATGGGGGGTGGAGGCGGTCGGAAGAGAATCCATATCCGACGCACCTAAGGACCCGCTCGACGAAGCGGCAAGATCGTCCTTGGGCGGACTGCAGGGTTGTATGCGGCATTAGAAAGACATTGTGTGGCAAAAAAGAAAAGCCATGAAGTTATTCGGGAGTCCGGATACTCACGATCTCGCCAGGGGCTTGGCCCTTGGAGGCCAGTCCTCGTCGTCGTCACTGGTGTTGGCAGAGCAGTCCGGGGGAAGAGTTTTTCCCTTCTTGGACCCTTCGGCCTCCCTCGTTGGGGAGGCCTTCCTTTTCTTCCCTCCCCCCACTGGGGGAGAGGCTTTCTTCTTCTCCTCCTCACCTTGGTGAGAGGAGTCGGCCTCGGAGTCGTCATCCGATAGCACCTGAAAACGGGAACTCTTCCAAGTCCCCGTGGCCTTCTTCTCCGGCACCACGTGGGGTGCCGGAGCCACGTTAGGCGGGCGTCCGCTGGGTCCTCTAGCAATGGGGCCGGACAGATAGTCTGCTCGGCCTTCGCCAGCCAGCCCTGTCAAAGGAAAGGGAGTTTAGATCCCGCATAGAGTCAAACTATGGAAAACAAGCGTCCCATAAATGGCAAAATCGCTTACCTCGTCAGCCGGACGCTGCGAGTTGAATCCGCGATCTTCGGTAGCGGATGCGGGAGCCTCGGCGCCCTTGAACAGCACCTTCCAGACATCTTCGTACGTAGTGTCAAAGAGCCCGCTCAAAGTCTGGTGCTGCGCCGGATCGAACTCCCACATGTTGAAGCCCCATCGTTGGCACGGGAGGATCCGGCGGATGAGCATGACCTGGACCATGTTGACAAGCTTGAGCTTCTTGTCCACCAGCTTTTGGACGCAGGCTTGGAGTCCGGTCAGCTCCTACAAATTACCGCAAGTCCGGCCGCTCTCTTTCCAGGAGGTGAGCCGTGTGGGGATGCCAGATCTAAATTCGGGGGCCGCTGCCCATTCAGGGTCACGCGGCTCGGTGATGTAGAACCACCCCGATTGCCACCCCTTGATGGTTTCCACGAAAGTGCCCTTAAGCCAAGTAACGTTGGACATCCTGCCCACCATGGCGCCTCCGCACTCCGCTTGGCTGCCCTTCACAACCTTCGGCTTGACACTGAAGGTCTTGAGTCACAAGCCGAAGTGGGGCTGGATGCAGAGGAAGGCCTCACACACGACAATAAACGCCGAGATGTTGAGGATGAAATTCAGGGCTAGATCATGGAAATCCAGGCTGTAGTAGAACATGAGCCCCCGGACAAAGGGATGGAGTGGGAAGCCCAGTCCGCGGAGGAAATGGGGAAGAAATACTACCCTCTCATGGGGCCTGGGGGTGGGGATGAGCTCTCCCTCGTCGGGGAGCCGGTGCGCGATGTTGCTGGACAAATATCCGGCGCTGCGCAACTTCTGGATCTGCCCCTCCGTGACGGAGGAGGCCATCCACTTGCCTCCCGCTCCGGACATAGTTGGAGGAGGTTGAGGTGAGATGCGCGGACTTGGGCGCTGGAGCTCGAGTTCACGGAGATGGATAAGCCAAGGAGGAAGAAGGCGCAGGTAAAAGGGTTGGATTTTTATCCCCTTATATGGGCGGACACAAACATGCGTCCCCACCAGCCTGATAAAACTCGCTTATCCCCCAAGCGCCGCAATAAATGGCGCGGTTGGATTACCCACGTCCGTATTGATGGGAATCCCGGAATAAGGAGAACACGATATCTGCTTCGACAAGACGTGCCAAGGAAACCGCTTCGCTAAACGCGCTGAGGTGGTACAATAAAAACAATTTGAGTAAAGGCTTGGCAGTGGTGTGACGTCACGCTACGAAATACGTCAGCAGATTGAACTTGTGTCAATATTATTCTCTCTACGGTGGTATGTGGCAATTATTTTGCAGAGCCGGACACTATCCTGGTGCTCACAATCTTCTATAAATTATTCGGAGGAAGAACCCGCCTTGCAATGCCGAAGACAATATGCGCGCCGGACTCGTCGTCATTGAAGCCTGGTTCAGGGGCTACTGAGGGAGTCCTGGACTAGGGGGTGTCCGGATAGCCGAACTATCATCATCGGCCAGACTCCAAGACTATGAAGATACAAGATTGAAGACTTCGTCCCGTGTTCGGATGGGACTTTCCTTGGCGTGGAAGGCAAGCTTGGCAATACGGATATGTAGATCTCCTACCATTGTAACCCTAGCCCTCTCCGGTGTCTATATAAACCGGATGGCTTTAGTCCGTAGGACGAACAACAATCATACCATAGCCTAGCTTCTAGGGTTTAGCCTCCTTGATCTCGTGGTAGATCTACTCTTGTAACACACATCATCAATATTCATCAAGCAGGACGTAGGGTTTTACCTCCATCAAGAGGGCCCGAACCTGGGTAAAACATCGTGCCCCTTGTCTCCTGTTACCATCCGCCTAGACGCACAGTTCAGGACCCCCTACCCGAGATCCGCCGGTTTTGACACCGACACACGTATTCTTCACTGAATTCAACCCCTATGACAATGCTCGTCTTAGAAGGAAGCATTTCTGGACAGCCAGCCAGGCCAACTTCTATTCCTCAGTTCTTTTTGACAAGGACAAAGTCTTTGATCATGAGCACATTCCTCACGTGGACATGGAATCTATGCCATGCTTCACACTAGTTCTCAGTATGCTTCACGATGCAGGCTTGCTAAATTTCTGCACTGACATCATTGATTGGAATGAAGAGCTTATTCTTCAGTTCTACGCAACCGTGCATATCACAGGCGATGCTGCTGACGTCAACTCATGGGTGTTGGACTGGATGACGGAAAACACTCACTACAAGGCACCTGCCACTGAATTGCTTCGTGCCCTGCCAATCAGTCCTCCACCAGAAGGCGCATGCTGCCTGTATGATGAACCTGAACTTACAGATCACTATATGCTAGTGCTCATGAAGCCGCTGAAGCCTGGACAAGCTCATAGGACCAAATTCCTCGTGAAGGATTTGCTCTATGTGCCCAGAACCATATACCACATTCTGACGAAAACTATCAGCCCAATCAAAGGACATGATTCTTCAGATGAAGAAATTGTGGGGATGATGAAGAATATGCTCTTCAACATCATGCATGGTATTCCTATCAATTACCATGATTTCTTCATGAGGACTCTCGCAAATGTTGCACTTTCACCATTTGAGCTGAAACCTTATGCACCATGGATCATGAGATTCCTCAGATCAAGGTCTTCACTCAACTACAAGGCTGATACACTTAACCATGGGAGATACTTTCCCCCAATTGAAGTCCTCAAGCAGACTATTTCCTCATCTGATGAAAAGGGCAAGTCACCAGCTGTGATCGATGAAGGCATTCGTCCATTGGATGGTCAGTTCTGCAAAGCTGCATCTTATTCCACCAATAATGAATCTGCCACACATGATTCTGCTGCAAATGCTCCAAAGTCAAGTCCTCAAGCTACTGCTCCACGTGTGATGACTGACCGTGAATTGCTCATAAGTCTTCACCAGAAGGTCGATCGAAATCACAAATGGGTTAAGCGTCAGTTTGGCTCTATTCTTCACAACATGACTTCTACACATAATGCAGTGAAGAAAAACCACTACTACCTCCATGAAGTGTTTGATCGCACCTGGGCAATTATGTCACATCTATATGGTGAAGAAGATCTAAAGAAAATGGGCTTCAAGGAAGACTTTGACTAGTCTGCACCTCCACCGAAGAAATTCAAGAAGGTCAAGGTTCCTTCCTTGATGGCCAGCTCATATTCTTCATCACGCACCACGGATGAGAATGAAGATTTGGACGACACTGCAGCAGGCCCTACAATGACTCAAGACCCTGACAACGCTGGCGCTCCTCCATCATCATCATGAAATTCTTCAGGGGCGTTAGTCCTTAGTTTCAACCCTTTTGGTCATTCGATGACAAAGGGGGAGAAATTTGAGTTAGTCTTCAAGCGGGTCTATATATGGGCGTGTTTTGCTAAGTTACAACTCTTGTTCTTCTGATGACTTTGCTGGATCGAGTTGTAATCTTAAACTCTATGGTGGCTTGATACTTTTAATGTGTTCTTCTACATGCTTATTCCTCATTAATGTTAATGCACGCATGCTGAATTACATCAGTCACCATATTTCATCATGCATTTCAAATTCCTCATATTATATATCAAATGCGTGTATGAATTACAAGATATAGGGGGAGATCTCCATGATTATACTCTTCAAGTGTGCATTGCTTCAAAAGCAAATTCCTCACTATGCACATCTTCAGGGGGAGTTCTTCTATATCTTGCAATCAAATTCCTCAATATCAGTATTTACACTTCACATTATTATCCCCGTTTGAAAACTTAAAAAATATTGTCATCAATCACCAAAAAGGGGGAGATTGTAAGTGCATCTAGTGCCCCTTAGTGATTTTGGTGTATTGAAGACTTATAGGTTAAGGGACTGATGCGTTTGTGAGTGTACACATGTCTATAAGTCTATGAGGAGTTTGATATTTACAGAGAAAGTCGACCCCTAAAAATGAAGTTCTTCAACTAAAGACTTTGGATTTCTGAAGACTCTCTGAAGACTTTGAAAGTGAAGAAATTGGTGTGGCCTTGAAGACTTGGTATTCATTCGAGGAACATGAAGCGCGAAGACTTTTGTTTTCATAGTTTCATTTTCTCTTTCTTGAGTCATAGGAAACACCGTACTGTTAAAGGGGGTCAAGGAAATACTAAGGAAAAATTTCCATGTGATGCTCAACTCAAAATCCTACACCTACCAATCCCTTCGAGTGAAGCCATTGGAAATCTCGCACAGTTCAGTCATATTCTTCAGTGACAGAGACGAAGTTCTTCTGGTCTCTGAGGAATTTGTTCTGACTTAAGAGTTAGGAATTCGCCAGTGCGGATTGCCTACCAAGTGAGGAACATGATAGCCCTGAGGAATTCGAACCTCAAAATTCCGACCGTTGTTGTGCTACGCGCCAGCTGTCCCAAAATATCTACCCACCTAACGGTCATATCAAACAAGGGCATTTATGTCTTATCATGTCGGGCTGCTCCCTAGGCTATAAATAGCCGCCCCCTACAACCACTAGTTGGTTGGCTGCTCTGAGAGAAACCGACACTTGTCATTTGAGAGCAACCCATCCTTCGAGGACTTTGAGTGAAAATCATCAAGTGAGGAAATCCCAAACCCAAACCTACAAAACCCCAAGTGATTGAGAATGACTGCAGAGATTGATCCTGCATGGATCCGATGCTTGTTTCCTTTGAAGACTGTGCTTCTTCCAGACGGTTAGGCGTCAAGATCTAGAGCATCCAAGAGGAATTGTGGATCGCCGAGTAACCAAGTTTGTGAAGGTTCGGAAGTCACCTGAAGACTTACCACAAGTGATTGGGCGAGGTCTGTGTGACTTTAGCTCAAGGAGAATACGGTGAGGACTGTGTGTCCGGGACTGGGTGTCCTCGAGTTTAAATACTCAGCCGCTCCAACCAGATGTACAACTGAGCCAGCAGTTGGAACTGATCTACCAAATCATTGTCTTCACCGAGCTAACTAGTTCTATTTCCTCAACTCTTTCATTTCCTCATGTATGTTGTTGTGTGCTTGTTCATATCTGTTTGAAGACATTGACTGAAGACTTTCTCAATTTCCTCATCTCTATTTCTTCAGTCTGTCCGTCTTCTTCCCTTGTTATCCTGTGTTTACGCTTTCTGTACTCCTCGCTTGTCTTCATTTCATCATGATGACTATGCTTGTGTTCTATTATGTTCCTTTCTGAGTACTTATTCCGCTGCAAGTAGTTCTTCATTTAGGAATTTCCTCACCAGCAAATTCCTTAGTGAAGAATTCATAAAAATCGCCTATTCACCCCCCCTCTAGTTGATATAACGCACTTTCATACAACAACATAGTTTGATCAACGGTAGTACTGATTCATCTACGGATGTTCTCAGATGTGATTTGTGCCAGATTTGCCCCATGCGGTACTACCGCCCACCTAGAGAAGTACTACCGCCCGTTATGAGCCTCATACAGTACTACCGCTCCCCTGGAGCGGTACTACCACCCGTCACACGGAAGTAAAAATTTACTTCTGCTCTAAGCGCGGTACTACCGTGCCAACCTGGAGCAGTACTACCGCGGCTAGAGCACATGCAAATAGTTACTTTCGCACCCTGGTCCAATACTACCGTTGACTTAAAAATGACTTTGTTTTTTCACACCCAATCTCATTTCTACTTGTTTCATTCGGTTTTGGCCTGGTCTTTGCAATAATCCTTCTCGCTCTTCTCGTGTGTTTGTGTTGTGTGTCATAGGTGGTGGCTCCAGTTCCAATACCAGGCGCTTGAATCCCAGCCATGACATGAGCTGCAAGTGGCTTCGCAACCAAGAAGCTCCTGAGGGATCCAATGCCCCACAACACAAAGTCAAAACCACAACTACCAAGATCAAGGAGCCAACTGTCAGCATAGATGAAATGCCTCAAGCAGAGTTTCTGATTCGCAGAAAGCTCAACCCCTATGTCAACCCAAGGGAACTTAGCAGGGGCAATGACCTGTTTTGGACCAAGCAAAAAAATCTCATCTACCTAGATGTGATCAAGGCTAAGCAAAACATCTACGTACCTGTCCAATGGATTAACATGGAACATCTGAAGAAGAATCGGGCATATTTTAGTGAGCCTCTGGATTTGGTGGAGCAGTTTGGCATTAAGGGGATCCTCACATTCCAACTTGACTTTGACTCGGAGATTGTGGCTCAGTTCTTTGCTTCTGTCCACTTCCACACGGATGAGAAGCGGACCATGACTTGGATGACAAATGGGAAGAGGATGACTGTTGAGTGGAAGGAGTTCATGGAGCTATTGCATGTTCGTGATGAGGGGCTAGATGTGCCCATTGGTGTCCGCCCACATGCCAACCCTAAGTCTGCCAACAAGAACAAGCTTCAACCCTACCTTGTTGATAAGAAGTTACCCAATGACAAGAAGACTTTTGTGTTGAACCTGTTTCTTGACATCATGCAACGAATCTTCCGCAACTCTCTTTTCCCTTGCATAGGCGACAAGGACAAGGTGCATTCCTATCTTGTGGACTTGATGCTCATTTGTGAGGAAGCGCGTCTCCAACAACCTAAACCACTTGATGTATCTCACATCATGTGATGTGAGCTTCAGTTTGTTGTGTTCCATCGTAAGGTGCCCATCTATGGACCTTACTTGCTCCTCTTGATCTCAAAGACCTGGGAGAAGCTCTTTCTAGGTGAAGATTTTCTTGCTCCCAACTGGATTCGCCATGAGCCCATTAAGCTACGCCAGAAGAACAAGTGGGCTAACACCACTACCCGGGCTGAGGCCGAGGCTACTCATATGGATGTGGATGAGGATGAGTTTGAGGAGGAGGCTGAGGACAGTTCTAAGGGGTATGCACCTCCCTCTACTGAGCCCTTTTGGGATAAGAAGCTCAAGGCCAAGGTGAAGTCTCTATTCTGCATGCAGGACAAGGGGCAGTACTAGACCCATGTTGCTCAGAAGGAGAGTCGCCAATGCGACAAGAGGATCTTGAGGAAGATTGTCGAGCAAGTATCGAGCGGGTCCAAGAAGAACATCACTCCCGAGGCTACCTGGATGGCGAATCAAGGCTATCAGTGGGTGTTAGATGAGGAGTCCATTCCTGCTGCTAAGATAGATGAGGAGCTTGATGGGCGATCACGTCCATGCGAGCTACCACATGTGTCGTAGGTGTCCTCTCTGCCTTTTTGGTGTCTCAATGCCAAAGGGGGAGAGAGTGTAGGATTTGCAAGTCTTGTGTCTCTGTGCTTTTGTTTCGTTGAACCTTTGTTGCTTTGGTTTGTTGGTTTGTGTTGGTGTGCATGTGAGTCCAGGACTTATTCTATCATATGGTGTGAGACATATGCCCTCAAGCTTATCCTTTATTGTCTAGTATGTTTAGTAGATTGTGAGCTTATGTTATCTTGTGCCCTTTACTTCATGCTCACTTGCTTTACCTTGCCTCCACGCTTAGTGTCACTTATATTGTTGAAAGGATTGCCTTGTCTATAAAATATAGGGGGGATGCTGATCCTGGTATGCGTGTTGTGCGGTCCAAAGCATATCGATAGAGTGCACACATCTAGGGGGAGCCTGTCTATATTTTATAGATTCTGGGTTTGCTTATGTTTATTTTATATCCCTATGTGCAAATTCCGTATTGTCATCAATCCACCAAAAGGGGGGAGATTGTAAGGGCATATTTCTCCCTATGTGGTTTTGGTGATTGATGATAGTGCATTTGCGGACTAATCATGTGCATTGAGCATTTCAGATATCTCATGTCTAGGAACAAGATGATTCGGCCCCTCGGAGCCTATCAAAGACGACATTTCTCTATGTTTCTTTTCGGTGGATTTGAGTCATAGGAAAGCTGTACTATTAGGAGGGGGTCCGCATCGGAAAGGTTAGGGTGGAATAAACACGTACACGTCTGTTCTTTTGCACCACCTTTCCCCTGCTTGTTTGGAGCACCATTCGTTTATCTTTGCCTTTGCGAAATGCAGGCTTTCAAATGCTAGAGTGTTTGTGGCATGCGGTAGTACTGCTCAAGGGAGCAGTAGTACCGCAGGGGCCTGCGGTAGTACCGCTCAGGGTAGCGGTAGTACCACAGGGACTAGCGGTAGTACCACTCCTGGTGAGCGGTAGTACCGCTGCTTCTGGCCTCGATGCTGGCGCATGTGGAAGTAGGCGCGGAAGTAATTTTTTACTTCCGCCCCTACACGGTAGTATCATGCCGGATTTTCGCACAGTCCCAAACTCAACGGAAGTAGTCGCAGACGTAATTTATTTAGTCCGTGCTTTTTCCAGCCCAGTAGAGCCCTGCCTTGCGGTAGTACCACAGGGGCACGCGGTAGTACCGCTCCGGCGGTTCTACCACTCGTTGTCATGCGCAACAGGGTCTCATCTGGTCACTACCGCGCAAGTGGTAGTACCGCAACCCCTTGCGGTAGTACCGCGAGCGTGTGCGGTAGTACCACGTGTCACGGGCTGAGTGATGGGGTAACGGTTGGATCTTTTCCCCCACTATTTAAAGGGGGTCTTCCTCTCCAAGAAGACCACCTCTTCCCTCCCCAAGCTCCATTGTTGCTCAAAGCTCCATTTGACTCCCCCCACTAATCCCTTGTGGATCTTGTTATTCTTGGGTGTTTGAGCACTCTAGATGGTTGAGGTCACCACAGAGCCATATTACATTGTGGTGAAGCTTCGTGGTGTCGTTGGGAGCCTCCAATTAAGTTGTGGAGATTTCCCCAACCTTGTTTATAAAGGTTCGGTTGCCGCCTCCAAGGGAACCAATAGTGGAATCACGACATCTCACATTGTGTGAGGGCGTGAGGAGAATACAGTGGCCCTAGTGGCTTCTTGGGGAGCATTGTGCCTCCACACCACTCCAATGGAGATGTACTTCCTCTCAAAGGGAAGGAACTTTGGTAACACATTCTCGTCTCCACGGGCTCCACTCTTGGTTATCTCTTACCTTTACTTGTGCAAGCTTATATTGTGTTGTATCCCTTGCTTGCTTGTATGCTTGTTGTTGTTGCATCATATAGGTTGCTCACCTACTTGCATATCTAGACAACCTATTTTGATGCTAAGTTTAATTTGGTAAAGAAAAGCTAAAAATTGTTAGTTGCCTATTCACCCCTCCTCTAGTCAACCATATCGATCCTTTCACACGTTCAACTCGATGACGTCCCTCGAACTCTTGATCCAACAAAGTGTCAAGGAAGTAGATAAGTTCCATCAGCACGACGGCATGGTGACGGTGATAGTGAAGTGATCCACGCAGGGCTTCGCCTAAGCACTGCGAGAATATGACCGAGGGTGTAACCTGTGGAGGGGGGCGTCACACACGGCTAACAGATGTTTTTGTGTTGTTCTAGGAGCCCCCTCCCCATGCATATATAGGTGGGAGAGGGAGGGGAGCATCAAGGGGGCGCCCCAAGTAGGAGGAATCCTACTTGGGCGCCTCCCCAATTTGGCCTCCCCCCTTCCATAAGTTCCAGAGGGGGAAGGATGGAGGAGGGAGGAGGGAAGGAAGGGGGAGGCCGAATCCCTCCCCCTCCTTCTCTCTTCCCCTCTTTCCTTCTCCTCTGATTCGGCCCACATGGGGGGTGCAGCAGCCCCTGCTGGCTGGTGCGTTTCCCCTCTTGGCCCATTAGGCCCATATCTTTTGTCGGGGGTGCCCGGAAGCCCTCTAGGTGACCCGATATGTACCCGGTACCCTCCGAAACACTTTCGGTGTCCGAATACTACCGTCCTATATATCAATCTTTACCTCTCGACCATTACGAGACTCCTCGTCATGTCTGTGATCTCATCCGGGACTCCCAACAACATTCGGTCACCAGATCACATAACTCATATGATACAAAGTTGTCATTGAATGTTAAGCGTGCGGACCCCACGGGTTCGAGAACTATGTAGACATGACCGAGACACCTCTCCAGTCAATAACCAATAGCGGAACCTGGATGCCCATATTGTCTCCTGCATATTCTATGAAGATCTTTATCGGTCGAACCGTTATGACAACATACGTAATTCCCTTTGTCCATTGGTATGTTACTTGCCCGAGATTTGATCGTCGGTATCTTCATACCTAGTTCAATCTCATTACCTGCAAGTCTCTTTACTCGTTACGTAATACGTCATCCTGTAACTAACTCATTAGTCACTTTGTTTGAAGGCTTCTTATGATGTGTATTACCGAGAGGGCCTAGAGATACCTCTCCGATATTCGGAGTGACAAATCCTAATCTCGATCTATGCCAACCCAACAAACACCTTAGGATATACCTGTAGAGCATCTTTATAATCACCCAGTTACGTTGTGAAGTTTGATAGCACACTAGGCATTCCTCTGGTATCCGGGAGTTGCATAATCTCATAGTTGAAGGAATATGTATTTGACATGAAGAAAGCAATAGCAATAAAACCGAGCGATCAATATGCTATGCTAACGGATGGGTCTTTTCCATCACATCATTCTTCTAATGATGTGATCCCGTTCATCAAATGGCAACGCATGTCTATGGTTAGGAAACTTAACCATGTTTGATTAACAAGCTAGTC
This sequence comes from Triticum aestivum, assembly GCF_018294505.1. Lineage (NCBI taxonomy): Eukaryota > Viridiplantae > Streptophyta > Magnoliopsida > Poales > Poaceae > Triticum > Triticum aestivum. The sequence goes on along the minus strand of NC_057798.1, from coordinate 658,649,974 downwards.
TAGTAGAGGCTTACTAGGGAAATTGTGTTTTATCTATGTATCCACACATATATCAAGTTTCCGGTTAATACAATTGTAGCATGAATAATAAACATTTATCATGATATAAGAAAATATAACAACTTTATTATTGCCTCTAGGGCATATTTCCTTCACATTTATGCCCTAGTCACGAAGTAGGATCTGCTTCTGAGTATTTTTGCATCGGTTGGCCCACAATTGTAGATCATCAGGCGCGACTCTAGCAATGTGTGTAGGCCTTTAATTCGCATGCCTTAAAACCCTTTTAATTTCTTTGTCTCCAAATATTTCAAAGGATGGCCATGATCACCGTTGATCGATTTTTATTAAACATAGACTCATGCCACAAATGTTGGAGATTTTGAGGGGTGCCATCATGTAAGCTGCCTAGCTCATCCCAAAGGGGTTTTAGTAGTTGGTCATTAAATAGAAGATGGTTGATGTTCTCATGTTGGTTACAAAAGGGCATGTGAGGTGGTGATAGCTCGATGGAAGCGCCTCTCATTGGGTACCGGCGGTCCTTGTGTGCCAGCCAAATGAAAATTCTACATTTGTTTGGCACATAGTTTTTCCAGACAACAATGGCCATTCAATCAGTCGACTGCAAACTCTGGACAACTCAGTTTGCTAGCTTGGTGGTTAGAGCTTTGCACCCTTGCATAGTAATTCTTTTATCAGCAACCCGCGAGTTCAAGTTAACCAAGACCATAGTAATGCGCATATCAATCATTTCACGCCCAACGCGTGAGAGAGTCTATTGGCAAAGTTAAGGTTGAGGTTGGGGTTAGCATGCACCTAGACAACTAAGGCATGTTGCATGTCGGAGTGAGAAAGAAGAGTTGGAAATTGTTGCACCAAGGTAGTGGTAGAGTTCGAAAGCCATAGGTCATACAAGAAGGAGGTGGTGATACCGTTCCCGGCCTTAACCGTAGTGATGGAACGGAAGAAGTCCAACCCCTTAATTATGTCACTCTAGACCAGAGTGTGGGAATTGCCTGGAGCCCCAAGGTCACGATCGGTGGACCAACCATATTTAGAGAGAATCTAAGATCTGTTTGAATTAGTGTCATTCTCGTGAAGCTTGGAAAGATGCTTTAGTAGTAAGCATAAGTTAATGTGTTTGAGAGAGGAGAAGTCTAGACCCCCATGAGAGAATGGTGCACACACCAAATCCCAAGCCACTTTACACTATTTGCCTGTAATTTTTTTCCTGCCCAGCCCAAAAATGCCCTACATCGTTTGTCTACCACTTGCAGCGTCCCCACGGGCAGTAGAAGAGTACTCATCACATAAATTGGCAGTGCCTAAGCACCGCTCTAACCAAGATCGCCTTGCCAACAAGAGAAATCATTAGACCTCTCCAGTCAGCAAGCCCGCGGTCAACCTTGTCAATGATGAAAAACAAGTATGAAAATTTCAGTTTTTTTGTAGAGAGAGGTAGCCCCGGGTAAGGTAAGATTGTGGGAAGATAGCAACAATACACCAAGGATATCAACAATGTTTTTGGATAGGTCATCGTCCACGTGTATAGGTGCGAAAGTGATCTTTTTTAAATTTATGGCTAGACCCGTTGCTCCGGAGAATTGTAGAAGTAGGTCTTTTAGAGACCGCAACTGATCGATGTTTGGCTGGAGGACAATGAGAGCGTCTTCTGCATATTGAAGAACAGAGTACAACAAGTTTTGGTAAATGGGGTGGGAGAAAAATTCAGAGTTGGAGGCTTGAGTGACCAGTCGCTGCGACAATGATAAATACATAGGGAGATAACGGGTCGCCTTGGCGTAGTCCCCTACGACATCTAAACCATGTGCTTGACCTGCCGTTAAGAAGGATGGCCGAGTTGCTAGAGGTATTAAGATTTTCAATCCAATTGCACCAAGTGAAGGGGAACCCTTGGCACACATAATTCTAGAGAGAGCGGTCCAAGATACTGAATGAAAAATGTTGGAAGTCCACAATGGTCGGGTTCTCCCTGCATGGGAGGTTCCTAAACATGAGCTCCAATCTCGTATTCAATTTCCTTTAAGAAGTCCACGACAACACAAGTGTTTCTCTCCACTCATCGGAATAATTTGCAGTGATTTAGTGTGGGCTTTGGGGGAGTCCGCTGCCTTAGAAGAACATTGTATCGAACTTGCCAAGGCCTTTACTCTAAGAATATGTATAATGCAAAGTGCTTAGAGAAAAAAAGGCTGATATTTTACTTAAGCAACGATAGAGGTAAAGACTGGTGCTTAAAAAAATGGTTGTTTTACTGAACATTGATCATATGAGAACTGAGCATAACTTAGATGATTAGGTTTTTTGTTGTGGTACTAGCTAACCATGCAAGTCCTAGACTTGGCATAATGCTCAGAATTTACTACTAGTAGAATTCAGGCGTTTTCATTTTCCGCACGATCCATGAGACAAGACTGTCAATTTCGGAGGATTTTTTCTATGATGCTTCTGTCTTTGGATTCCTGCGTTCCAAAAATGCTTTAATTCACTTGGCGACGGCGACCATAAACATCCATCCATGGACAAACCTCGCCCACGCCAGTACAAATACATGGACAAACAGGCAAATTTGATAAATTTGACCTGTGGATGAAATCAAATCACAGAATGAACTGCCCGTGAAACTATTTCACGCGGCTGACCTTTTTGTGTGACGTCCGACACGAAGGCGTCACACTACATTTTACAACGCCTCACAGATAGGCGCTACACGCCTGGCCAGCGTTGCACCCCAAACTGCCTAAAAATTGCTAAGTCATTGTGCAGAGCCTAAGAGCTAGGCGCTGCACTGTATAGTGTGGCGCCTAGCTCTCAGGCGCTGCACTAGTGGTTGCATTACAAAATGAAGCAACCACTAGTGCAACGCCTAGAAGCAAGGCGCTACACTGTACAGTGTGGCGTCTAGCTCTCAGGCGCTGCACACTGACTTAGTAATTTTCGGATCACACATATGCGACGCTGGCCAGGCGTGTAGCGCCCATCTGTGAGGCGTTGCACATTGTAGTGTGGCGCCTTCGTGTCGGGCGTCACACAAAAAGGTCAGCCGCGTGAAATAGTTTCACGGACAGTTCATTCTGTGATTTGATTTCGTTTATAGGTCAAATTTGTCAATTTTGCCGGACAAACACGATGACATGGATGACACCGAGGCTTGACCGGACGCGCCAGCAAAGCCGATGACGCACGCGCCCCTGTAGGCCCTTGAGCCCAGTCAGACACGGGCGACCCACACGGCCAGGCCACACCACACCACTAGAACAAACCCACTCTCTTCTTCTTCTTCCTCCTCACTCCGGCTATAAATACTCGCCGTCACGCTTTGGATTCCTCTCTTCTCCACACTCCACTATCTCCATCCCCTTCCACTCGCTCTCTCCCTCTCCACCAGGCGGACGAAAAGGAAGGCGCGGGACGCGAGCTGGTGGTGGGGAATGGCCGGCGCGTCCTCGCCGCCCCCGACGCCCAAGTCGCCCAAGCTGCAGCCGCCGCTCCTCGAGCGCGCCAAGGGCCCCTCCGGCCTCGACAAGATCGTGCTCCGCGACCCGCGCGGGTTCACCGCCGAGGTACACGGCCGCCTCTCCCCCCTCCCCCCTCCCCCCTCCCCTCCCGCTCCCCCGCCCGTTTTGAGCCGATTCGGAGCGCATTCCGCGCGGATCCGTCGCGGGGCTCCGCCGGCGCGCGCGCGTTAAGGAGGGGCAGGGGCGCCGGCTTCAGAATCACAGGCGTCCGGCGCGCGCGATTTTCGGGCGGATTTCGTGGTTCGGCTGGCCCATCAAATCGAGGCGCATTATGTCGTACCGCGCTCTGATGATAGGGTTTAATTCTTAGCGTCTCTTTTTATCTTTCCCCTTTTGATCAGAGGAATTCGCGGTGCCATTTCGCCGTCCTCCCGTCAGTCAAACGCAGTTTAATCGCCGGGGAGCGCTGCTGCAATCAGATTTCGCGAGTTGGCTCAAACCAAAATACTTTTGTGTGCGCGCAAATCCTGTAAAAAATCAAAAGCCAAGAGACGCGGCTGCGGCCACACGTCACTGTAGCATTCACAGCTTGGTAGCTGGACTGGGTAAGATGTGATGGTGATAACCGATAGGACACAAGTTTTACGCAGACAATCATCTTTAATTCTTTATCATGTTCGGGGACCCAGCGGAAAAGACGCACCGACTATGCTACCTCTCGGAAGCGAGAGGGGACTAGGTAGGTTACCCCCCTAACGTTTCCAGGATCGGATGGCTAATCCCCTGTCTGCTGGCGTTTGGTCCCATATGCGTCTGATGGCCCTTTTTTAGGGGGAGGTGCTATCCTACCAATCCTCCTTTTTTAATGACAAGTTGTGGGAACCACAGGGCAGTGGGTTCCTGATTGTGGTTCTGGCGTGTTAGGCCGATCGAGTCACCTGCATACCAAATTTAACTTTGATTGATGTGTTCCTTTCGGTGTACTTGTCAGCTTGTGCCAGCTGCTTAGCATGACAGGGTCTTGCTCGCCCGAAGCACTAAGCTATGGGAGGTGTGTTTCAACTTGTGAACTTAGCTATACCAAAGACAACTTTAGAATTACAAGATGAACTTGAGTATGCGTTGCTCTGTTTCCCGGTCATGCATTATTGGAATGGAGGGGCAGGGACTAGCAAACAAAACCCCAGTAGTCTTACCGAAGGCATCTACTTTTGTCTACCTCTCAGTCTCTGAGGAGCCTTTATAGCTTATTAAGAACCGTAAGGTTGAAAAATGGTGAAATTTGATCTCATTAAAATTAGTTTGCCACCATATGCCATTTATAAGCATATCAGTGCCAACTGGTAAGGAAAACCTGTTTGTGGTCTGTGGAGCTATTGTTACAAAGACGGCAGTGTCATTTGTAGATGAATGAGTTGTGCCATGACGAGTAGGTTAGCATTTTAGTCAGATGTTTGGATTAATCCTTCTTTTTACTCTTGTCATGGCAGTACTTAAAGTTTGTCAGGCAAAAAGGCTCTAAACTTCTGTTTTGTGTCATGCGTGCGTACAAGTAGGATTCAGATCAACCATTCTGAATTCTCCTGCATTATTGCTACCTAACCTTCCACCCTTATTCTGCCAAATCTCAAGAATTATCCGTGCTGCAAAATAAATATTTATGGCCTGGTCCCTACGTGTATTATTGCCAATTATCATCACCTTTTTAGACTCAGACCAGTCTTGCTAATCAATTGTCTTGTCTTTTGCTAGGTCCGTCTATATGGAGGACAAGTTACCTCTTGGAAGAATGAGCAGGGGGATGAGTTACTTTTTGTAAGCAGCAAGGTACGGAGGCATTCATGAGGTCATGGATGACTTCATTGGCTAAGTCATTATTTTGTTGTATCGATAAACTTCTATAGGATGCATTGACACATCCTGTCATCCTTGTCCCACTAATTAATTTTGTTGTTTGTCCCCATTTGACCACAAGCCTATCACATTCTGATCAAGTGTCCTTTTGAGCATAACCACAAACAACTGCCTCATCTTCGCCTGTATTGGCAATTTTGGCCATGTTAGGTGTTATATTTATTTTGCACCGTTGGAAGTTTAGCCCCATTAATTACGAAGTTTCACACTGTAATACTGGCATATATTACTTAATTATTTGATTTGTTACGTGTTACTGCAGTAATTATAGCATCTCTGAATTGTGGTTTCAAAATACAATCCTTTTCAGGCAATTTTCAAGTCCCCGGGAGCAATTCGTGGTGGCATACCAATTTGCTTTCCCCAGGTATGGCAGCTTCATCTATATTTACTTCCATAAATTCCTTGTAATGTAAGCCTTCTCTGGTCATCCAAATGAACTATATTAATGCAGTTTGGAACACATGGAAATCTTGAAAAACATGGATTTGCAAGGAACCGGCTATGGCTCGTTGATGATAATCCTCCACCACTCCCAGTAAACACTGGTATTAAAACTTATGCAGACCTCATTCTGAAGCCTTCTGAAGAAGATCTCAAGATTTGGCCTCACAGGTCCGTGATCTACCATCCAGAGATCATGTTTCCTTCCTTTTCTTCATGTCGCCAATTCTGATTCTGCTCATGTTTTGGACAAATTATGACTTACAGATTCGAATTCCGGTTAAGAGTTGCTCTTGGACCCAAAGGAGATTTGTTTCTCACTTCTCGAATTAGAAACACCAACACTGATGGAAAGCCTTTCTCATTTACATTTGCATATCATACATACTTCTCCGTGTCTGACATAAGGTGCGCCTATGCTTTGCAATTTCTTTTCCTCCCTTTCCTCAGTTTTTTTCCCTCCCTGGATATTTCAAGCTCAAACTTCTCCAAGGGTTTAGAATTGCAACAGTGAAATCATGTTAGTGTAAAGCTGTCCAGACATCCAGTGGTATATGTGCTTGGGTTTACTCGGCAATGGTGCACCACCAGACACCGATCCACCTTTCAATAGGCTTATATACATGGTATTTGTGTCATTGGTACTGAGCCAACTACCAAGAGTCTAAGACCAGTAGTTTCGTTAAAAAATGGAGCAGATGTACAAATATGCTGGTTTTCTACCCTGGTTTCATATTGCTAATACCATGGTACAGGCTCATGTATGTGATAGTTGCGGCGCTTGTATTAAACCAAGGCTAGTAAATTCAGAACATTTTCTTGGAGCAGATGCGAAACTCTGCTGCTTTAATTCTGATTCTCATATTGTTAGTGCCGGGCATATGGACAACTTTTCAAAATATTGGTCTTGCTTTTATTGGTTAGTGCCAGCAGTATGACAGTAGAGAAAACATATTCAAGTAATTATTAAATTATTGCAGATAAATAAGTGTATGCTTGGGTGTTAAGTTGTTTCCTCTCGTTGGGATTGAGTCAATGGATAAGGGCAAAATTGTTACCTATCCTGGCTTGTTAGAATACTGCATCCTCATGCTTAGATAGTGGACACTGTGGAACAGGGTTTCTAAAGTTTTGCTTGAGTTTGCCCATTGATAATTCTGTAACCCAGAGTGCTTATCTCAGTTAAGACACTGCATATTAAAACTGAACTGAACCAGGTTTTTGCGGTTTTAGATTTTTTGGTACAATATATCAATATCTGGTACCGTTTTAGCCTTGGTTAGTTCGGAGGAATTGGTAGATACTGAAAACCAAAGTTCCAGGTCCACAGAAGTGTTTCGCTTCCGTTTTCCACCCTTCTGTGGCACACATGGATCACATGGCAGCACCATAGCAGCAGTTAGCAGATTGGACTTGTGTACTATTATTAAATAAACTAGCAAGGGCTGTACGCTGTAGCGACTCAACTTGTACTTGTCAGCTTGTGTGATGCACGGTGCCGCTGTAGCCTCTAGTCTAGCCTGTAGGTTGTACGCTTGTTATTGCGTGTGTCATGGACTGATCGGCGACATGGTCTACACTTTGCCACTTAATCACTTGAGAATGCTGATCAATCTGAGTATCCGGGTGTTGACTATTCAATCCGCATTGTGCATAACAAGCTTGAAATATTCAGATGTACGAACAGAAGTAAAATATGGTGGCTTTATTCTTAAATTCTGGTCAACTTTGGTTAGTTTGGTATTTACCAAACCCATACCAAAATAATTTGGTATTTACTGAAACTGTAATGTATTTACCAAACTGAACTGACTGAATTAACCGAATGCACAGGACTAATCTCAGTGCAAAAACAGTTGCTGCTGTGAGTAAAAACTAATGATGATTTCCAATGCACATTTTGGTGATAACATTGAGCAATTTTAGGTTTACTTTTTGTAGCTTCCTTGTTCCAATGCATCATAATTCAAAACTTTATTATGTGCTTACTGAAACTGCAAAATTCCTTAGCGAAGTACGTATTGAAGGGCTGGAAACAATGGACTACTTTGACAACCTGAAGGGAAAAGAGCGATTCACGGAGCAGGGGGATGCTCTTGTGTTTGAATCAGAGGTAAGTAAGCCACTTCAATGTTACATATGATTATATGAAGCTACTGCTGCTAACTTGTAAACTTTGCTGTGAAGATTGATAAAGTATATCTGGACACACCACCAAAAATTGCAATTATTGATCATGAGAAGAAAAGAACATTTGTGCTTAGGAAAGATGGGCTTCCAGATGCTGGTAAGTTAATTTGGCAGTGAAAACTGTACCTATCTGTGTCAATTCTTATTTAACTTGTTACAAAATTCATACTTCCGTTATCATGTTGCCCTTTGAAGCTGTATGGAACCCATGGGAGAGGAGGTCAAAAACCATTCTTGATTTTGGTGATGAAGAATATAAGCACATGTTGTGTGTGGAGCCTGCAGCTGTTGAGAAGCCCATTACCCTGAAGCCTGGTGAAGAGTGGAAAGGAAGGTTGGAGCTCTCAGCTGTTCCTTCCAGTTACTATAGTGGTCAGTTAGATCCAGACAAGGTTCTTCATGGTTGAAAATCCTCACTTGGTTCATCTCGTACAGGTAATGTTAAACCCTAGATTTGCAACTGTTTGGGTGGCTAGTTGGAAACATGAAAGTACATTTCTTAAATAATGCTGCCGTAACTGTATGGACACATAGAGATTATTAGTAAAATGAAGTTAACTTTGAGAATTCTGCATCATTTACAGTTAAATTTGTTTGTGTTCTTGGAATAGTTGGTTTAGGAATGTCTTGATGCCTAAAAGTTCTAGTTTAGACTAAAAAAACAGTAAAGTTTTGATTTCAACACTGGGGGTATGTCTTTGAGCCCTCTTTTCTTGCCAAACCCACGCTCTAACATAATGCATGGTGATTGTTTGGAGCGAGAGAGGCTACAAACTAAACTATCAAAGCACGTGCGCAGTAAGCACAGTGAGTTTTTTTAGATGGAGTGTGACTATTCCATTATACTGATAAGCCAGGAAAATCCCCTGCCACCAAAATGGGTTACAACGTCTAGGAAAATCCCCTGCCAGCTCATGCCCTAGGCAGTCTGTATTGGCTGTGAAGCAGTCGGACAGGTAGCTAATTGCATATGACTAGGTATAAGTCTCATGCTTATAAGTCACGGCCAGAAGTTCCAAAACTTATCATCAGTTGGTCCACCAAAGTTTGGACAGCAGTACAACTTCAGTACACCCATACTTTGACAGATAAGGCATAAAAGGAAATCTATGTAGAAATATAATAGGACCAAAATATTCCCATTAATAAATACCACACACTCCCCTAAAACACACACACACACACACACACACACACACAAATAATGAGGGATAAAGAATAGGAGGGTGTGAAAAGTCGTGGGAAATTTCACCTCATGGTTGGAAACATACGTACTACTATTTTTTGGAATTAGAAATGGTATATCCATAATAGCTGAGTAGCTGTCAATAATAATAACATCTGACTAGTTCTAGATACGCATTTCTGATGTGCGCATGGCTGCTGCTGTTGCTTTTTTTGTTTTTAACTTGTGGCTCATCGATTTCCTCAGGAACACTTCATGGCACTTTATATTACCTGGTGCTTTGTCTGTCCGGTGTTGATGCTATGTGGACTTGCCCAGGGGCTCTCATTTCCTCGTCGTCTCCACCTCCATATGTTCATTTCTTTATATATAGAAGGAGGCGAGCACCGGAATAACGAAACCTCCCCAGCGGCTCAATCTCGGAACCTGTCTTCGGTGAACTCAGTCCAGTGTTCAGTTGCAGCAAGAAAGAAGCGAATAATAGCATTCCGTAGTTTAGGGTTGCCTCCTAGCCCTGGACAATGGGTGATTTGTTGTACTTCTGCATCGGGCTAGGAAATCTACTACCAATTGTTATCAGACTATTGTCTGTACTCCTCTAAGATCTGTACATATACTATCTTAGGAACTTCCTGGTGTGAGATAAGTTAAGGAGCACAATTTATCATGTGCTGCTGGTAATGCAAGTGTGTTCTAAACCTTAATAACAAAGGGATTATGCCATTTCCTTGTCAATTTCCTTACGCTCATCAGAGTCCGTTCAGTCTGCCTGATCATATTATTCTGCATTTCAAGGAGAGGAAAAAATGATGTGATTTCGGAGACGTAGGATTCGAGGCATACGTCGGCTGCTGTCTAAATCCTAGTGACCTGAGGTTCTTATGGAAAGAGGAGCCATTGTCGTAGAGAAAGCAGAGATTCCCCGCCAAGTTGCAACTGCTCCCACCCCATCCCATTTGCCCGCATATATATCGTGTGATCTGATCCAGTCGCTCGTCAGACATGACAGGAACTTCGAAATAAAGAGTGGAGAAGGGAACACAAAGGTGTCTCGCAAGTAGATATCGTCCCCGTCAACGTCTGTACTCGTATGGATGAGGTTCGTGTACGCCTCCAACCACTTTACACATTTTATTTCGAACTGATAGCAGCTTGTGTATGCGTGCGTGGATAGGATAATGTATGTATAGTCTGTGAGCGTACACGGCAAGAAGAATAGCTTGCCCACCCGAGTTCAGTCCTAGGGTTCGTGCCTATCTTCTCCTGCCCACTAGGGTTCGAACATAAGATCAGACCGGGGTGTTCGTAAACTAAAATAAACAGCACTTCTCTGTAAAGTAATATAAGAGTGTTTAGATCACTAACGCTTTTATATTACTTTACGGATGGAGTATTTGTCTTTTTTTTAAACTCTGACTGTGTGAGTTGACAAATACAGATGCTCGTTATTAACCACCCGGCACCCTTTGAAGAGATTTACTGACTAAAAAAGGGGGCATGTATATACATCACAAATAAAGAGCACGCACTGAATATTGACAAGAGAAACCACTGAGCAAGTGAAATTTCCCACCATCTAATCAAGAGTTTATTTCCTGTTCCCTTTTTCTTTGTCCACTGTACCTTGTGAACTGAAGGAAGACAAGAAGTTTTGAAGGCACAAACAAATGTTTCATTCTAGAGAATGGAAAAAAGAATACAAATCTTGTGTCTAGACATTTCAGGAGAATCTGTTTACACTAAACAAGCAGGGGCTGCTAGTGCTAGACGGTCTTGGCGGCGACGGATTTGCAGATGGGGCACCAGTTCTTCTGCCGGAGCCAGTGCTGTATGCAGGCGATGTGGTAGTAGTGCTTACACGCCATGTTCCCCACCTCCTCACCGCCTGAGTACTCCTCCTGGAAACAAAATTACATCACATGTGTCAGATCACACACGAATCCTGAAAATTTAGTTTTGCAGTAGTGATACTGAAACTCTGCATATATATGAACTTTACCTGGCATATGCTGCATTTTCTGTCGCAGTCTTGGTGTGTCTCTGGGGCTGTGGGCGTGTACAGGCTTCGTTTCAGGCACTTGTACAACGCGTCCTCCGAAAGCCCGGTGTTCACCGTGCCGATCCGGTCACCCAACGCGAGCAATTCCTGCAGAATCAAGTGTCAGATGATGATCCAAAAAACAGGCAGAAACAATGCATCCCAAATGTGCAACTAAGAGGAAACTTTGGATGGGATCATACCTCGTAGGACATGCCATCGATGTCCATCCTCATCGCTCGGTGCCGATCGCTGAGCATGAAGTAGTTCTCCAGCTGCAGCGTAATTTCACGGTTCAGATACATTGTTTTTACAGTTCACCAAGTTTTTGGGATGATCATGATGTGGTGAGTGACAGAGTTGTGACATTTTACCTCTTCGCTGCCCTCGACGTCAAAGCGCCAGTACCCGCTGGAGTCCTCGGCGCCATCCTGCAGAGACGACCCTCCCTGGAGACTACCCCTGTACCTCGCCAAGAACCCAGAGATGAACCCTTCGGTAGGCGCCTGCTCCCTTGCTGCCCGCTGCCCAACCATCACCGGGTCATCCGAATTCCCCCTGGCACCACCGCCACCACCGGTGTCCCTCCTAGGCACCCTGCGACTACCTCCTGCGCTTTCGCCTTCATCTGCCTTCCTTATCCTGGAAGCGGCACGACGCGTCGGCCTCGAAACCGCTGATGACCGGGTGGCGCCACCACCAGAAGAACTGGCACTGAATCCACCGGACGATGACGATGGGCTGCTCATCTCCCTGGCCAGCGACCGCTTCCTCGACGCGTTCACCCTGTCCTTGAGGCGCGCCAGCAGGTCACGCCCGGCACCGGGAGCCGCCGCCTCTCCCGTCCCGTTGTCGGTTTCGCTACAGGGCCCTGCTGGATTGCTGCTTCCCTGTGGAGGTTTCCTGACAGGTTGTGACCTCCGGGGGGTTGGTGCTGCTTCCTTGGCTGCTGCTGAAGCTGCTTCCCTGTGGCTGTGCATTGGCCGGCCTTTGTCTGCCGAATGCCGGGTGCCGTTGCAGCCATTGCGCGAGCAGCAAGCGCCGGCCTTGCGGCGGGAGCTGTCCTCCCTGAAGAGAAGGATGGATCCCCCCTTGGTGAAGAGGAGGCCGCCGACCGTCCGTCGTCCCATGTGTTCATCCATGCTAATTGATTAGAGATGATCACCTGAGACTGAAAATCAGATATGTTTGTTAGAACAGATTAAATCAGTCAGGCCACGATTCAACTGTCAGTTGAGTCGATTCTTCTTCACCTAAAAAAGAAAGATTCTGAACATATAGGAATGGTGAACTATCCTACTCCATGACACTGTCAAGTCTCATGTGCAATGAGAGATGACACGGATACTGTCCGTACGACACAGCAGCAAAGCTGCCAAAGATTTAGCAGGCGCGCGTAATAGGGGGCATGTTGTGGCCATATGACTAATAACTGAAAAACGTACGGCACCAACATCAACACGTACTATAATAGTATGACTAACAAAATTGGTTGTTTCAGTTAGGTGTGGCCGTGTGGTGGCCCTCCCTCCATGTAGGCCTACCTATAACAGAAATTTCTTAGGCAGACAAACAAACATTTAGTACTGTACATGAGAACATATAAGCAGCTGTATTGGCTAGGTGCCACCTGGTTTTCAAAGGCAGGTGTGTTTTCACCGTACCAAGGCGACTTTTCACCCTAAGGCAAGCAAACCATCTCCCTTGTGCCTCGACCAAATGAAGATGTTAACAGTTCATTCGAAAGAAGAAGAAGAAGGAAAAAGGATGAAGATATTAACTGCAACGCGCTGCCTTCACGTTAAAACCATCTCCTTCTCTTTTTATCCTGAATCGAAGCTAGTATGTAGTATCGGTTTTTCTGTGAGGTCAAATCGCTAATACCCACCCTAGCACGTCACAGAGTACTACTGTATCTGAACCGAAAGGTGTACTGGTTCTCCTCTCCTTTCGGGAATCGGACGGAAGGGGAGGCAGTTGACGCGTACGGGCTACACAAAACACAACACTTGGTGCCATGGCATGGCACCCCCCCTGCCACACGATAGTTGAAACAGTATCGACGCCGGCCTTGGTCCATCCCAAGGAGAAGTATTAAAAAAACAAGGTAGGAAATCGTTGGGTTCCAGAGCATCCAGGCAAAGCAACCGGCAGGAGGAGCAGGCGGGAGGGAGAGGAAGAAATCAATCAAGAGGAGAACCCAACCGAACCTTCCTTCCATGGCGCCTCAATCACTGGAGGCGGCAATCGAAGGTCGATCAATATCAAACAAAATAGAACGAAGAGCGAGACGATTTTAATCTAAGAATCCGTTGGATCGATCGCCTTCTCCTGCTCTCCTGAATGAATAAATCCAAGAGATGGATTAACACGCACAAACATGGACCGGTTCTTCAGACTAGAGGGAGGGTGAGAGTGAGACGGACAGGAACAGAAACCAGGGGGATTAACATGATCAAACGCAGCATATGAACAGATTACGGGAGGAGGAAGAAGATACGGGCAGGCAAGAGGCAACCAACCTTCCTTGTTTGTGCAGCCCGCCTTCCCCTGTTCGGGCTCCCCTCCAATGAACCAGGCCGGGACGGAGACCGGATTAAATTCCTCGACCTCGAGGGAGAAGGGGAGAGAGCGAGGGAGGGGAGGGAGCCAGGGGTGAGAAGAACCAGTGGAGTTCTTATATATAGATGCCGAGAAACCACGCACACCCACGGAGAGAGACGGGGGCAGAGAGAGAAGGGAACGGCGAACGGGGAGAAGCTTGAACCGAAGGGCAACGCAACAGAGAGAGACCGGGGAAGAGGAAGGCGGCCGTGGCGGGGCGGGGGCGGGGGCGTGCGACCCACGTCGGATCCGATCCGGGCCGTCGGATGGGGCGGGAGAGTAGGATCGGACGGGTCAAGCGAGGGGGGAGAGATGCCCGGCGCGGGGCCCGCTCCAACGGAACGAGCCCCACCACCCGATCTGTCCTGCCGGACTGCCTGCCACCGGGGCGCGTGGGCCGGCTGACTGGTGGGCCCGCCGCGCCGGCCCCCGCGATTTTCGTGAGGCGGATCCCGGCGTTTCCTGCGTTGGTTTGGGATATACTCCTCTTTGTTTTGGAGCGCAAATTAATTAATTATTATTCCGCGTATCTCCTCCGATGAGATTTTTTATCTTTTTGCCGGATATCTCCTGCTAAGAGTAACAGTAGATTTCGCTGAAACTATCGCTCGTTAAGATACAGTTTTATTTGGTGGGGATTTGCAGAAATCCATTTCGACAATCGTATGATTCAACAAGATTTCAGTGTTCTAAATTGGATCTGATTGTGTGCTGCGAATGCTCTTTTTTTAGGCTAAAAAAAGTGTGCATGCACGGTGTGGTCAGCATGCTAGTTAAGCTATAGTAGAAGCTTTTTCTCAAACAAGTAAATAAATTATGCTATAGGGGCGTGCCACATGGGAGAAATATGCACGCGTTCCTTGCTATATTCCGTTCTGGGGCGGTGTGTCCCATGTTGGCAAAGCGGAAATTTGTTGAGCTAGCTACTAACTTTTTCTGTGGTGCCGATCACTTGGATGATGATAAACTAGTTATTTGTTTAGGACGAGCCGAGCCAACTTGGAGGAGGCTGTAAAGTGTAAAGCACCATGTCCATGCCATGCATGCTTAATCTTTCTTCTCAGTACAACTAGCCACTTTATCCCTCTGTTTTCTTGTCACCAAAATTAGAGCGTGGAAAGGCAATTCGATCGTATTTGCTCGCTGAAATTCGTACAAATCCGATATGACATATCGTATCGGTACTGCCAACCGAAGGATGACAACAACTGAGCTTTCACTTGGACGCACGCATCACTCGTACTATTATGTAATAAACTGACCCTAAGTAATTATCTGCAAAAGATATTCTAACCCTGATCGCGCAAGCGACCGATGTGGCCCGAATCTTCCAGGAAATAAACGGATAACTAATTAACCGGCAGTCGCTGGATTCTCCAGATGGAGGTTGCCAGGGGCAGGGAAAGGATCGGGACCTTTTTCGTGTCAACTAGTTTGTGGCTCACGTCTCCCTCTGACTTTTTTTTTAAAATCAGTACAGACACAAACGCTTATACATACGTACATACACTCACCTCTATGAATGCACACACGCATATTCTATTCCTATGAGCACCTCCGAAAGACTGAGCCGGCATGTCATCTTGAAATTTACGAAGTCACCGTAGGTGACTCGTCGTCGACGAAAACGCTTCCTCCCATTGAAAGCGCATCGCAGGAAATCCTAAAATAAATCCAGGAATAATGCGAGCACCGGGACTTGAACCCTGGTGGGCTGGAGATACCACTGTCCCTCTAACCATCCAACCACTGATTGGTTCGCACGTCTCCCTCTGACTTACACGGTACAATTTCGCTTGCAGATCGTTCTCATACTTACGGGCAAGATACGTACGTACGTGGCTGGCATAGACGACTGCATAGAGTTAATATGTTTTTAGAAAAAGTACCATGGAAAAAGCGAACCAACCTGTGGTTGGATGGTTAGAGGGACTGTGGTATCCCCAGCCCACCAGGGTTCAAATCCCGGTGCTCCCATTTATTCCTGGATTTATTTCAGGATTTTCGGCGATGCGCATTCAGTGGGAGGAGACGTTCCCGTCGACGACGAGGCGCTTATGGTGACTTCGTAAATTTCAAGATGATATGCCGGCTCAGTCTTTCGGAGGTGCTCATAGGGATAGGGTGTGCGTGTGTGCGTTCATAGGAGTGAGTGTATGCGCGTGTATATGAGCACTTGTGTCTGTACCGATGTTCAAAAAAAAAGGTACTATGGAAAAAAAAAGAACTTGAGAAAAGATAGGAACAAATAGTTTAGTTAGTAGTATTACTTTTATTGGAACAGCCTAAATTTAGAGTCAAAATGGTGAGTGATAATCTCACCGTATATCCCTCTCAAGATAATGATCTCACTGTCATGAACTCATGAATATTTAAGTGCGCAAGGACGCAAAGAACTGGTCAATACATTATTATTTTTTGTACTTCTGAAAGAAAAAGGGTCTTAAAAACAGGGGAGAACTGTTTGAGCAAAATCAGGATGTGTACATGCATGATATGTAATGGTTCTTCTCCCCTTTATCTTTTGTTTGGTGCAAGCTACTTCCACCTTATTAAAAGTTGAATATGTTCGTGCATGTAGTGTGTGTGTGGCCGGCTTGGAGTTGGGGTTCGAGTGAACCGTGCCACTAGCAGCATTAGTGCGATGATGATGTGGTGCAGTGCGTGCAGGCCGGCCGCCGGAAAGGAAAGGCGACCCGGCCGGGGAAAAGGTGGCCGGCAGTTGACGTACGGGGGCTGCTGGCCGGTACCCTAATCTAACTCCTCTGCTTTTTCCATGTTGATTTGCTGCCTTTGTTGGGCAAGTGAGTTGACATGAAGATAGGCAGGCAGAAGTAAACATATGGAGTCGCGATAACACGGGAGATATCAGCAGATGACACGCGCGGCATGCGTGTGTGCTCTGCGGTGGTCAAACGGCGACGCCGTGAGGGGACAGTTTAGGGCGTGAGCAAGCACCATTTGCAGGAGATTCTTCGACTTTCGTTTCAAGTCTCACGGCGGCTACATGAGTCAACTCAAGGGAATGGACAAATCGGGCACCGAGCTGCTGTTGTTGTTGCTGGAATAGGCAGGGAAAGTGGCTTGATTCGGAGATCTAACCATGTCTTAGTGGAGGCGCTAATTTTTTTTGGAAGAAACTTTCAATTTATTGGTCAACTGCCATGACATAGAGAACACAAGAAGTAACAAAAAAAACAATAAGGTCTATGGTGTAAGCGAAAGTGCCACTCACCAAAAAAAAAACCCGCGCACAATCTGAGCCCAAGAACACTACGGCGCTAGAAGTAACAGTCATCTCATGACCAACGATCAGCAAAGCGGTAGTAGAGGAAGGAAGAAGAGTAGGTGATGTTCGCCAATTTCCGTAGCTATAGCTTGTACCTCCTCACGGTGTGATGCCCCGGGGTAGGCCTATGATAAGGATTCGGCCCAACAAGCTCAACGACCCAGTAGTCAACAGGAAATCATTTGGTTGGGCCAGACCAGTGAAGCCTATTCGGTTGGGCCGAACTGGTAAAGCCTATCCGGCTGAACACCATGAAGCCTATTCGATTAACCACCGTAACATCCATTCGACTAGACCAGGACATGCTCAATCGAGACGAACGTTACCCACAACACCATCAAGACAACGACGTGGTAACTCTACCCGCAACTGCCATCATTTTATGGTTGTTATTACATCATGGCTCTCATAGCCCTTGTAACTCCACCTTCTCACCGTAGTACATAAGGTGAAAAGGGTGCGAGACATAGACATGTTCACTCAAGTCTATAGGCTAGACAAATCCTTTGTAATCACTCGATTCACACAAGAGAGAAAACATCCAAGCAGAAGTAGGGTGTTACCCATAGAATAGGGGGTTGAACCTGGGTAAAACCTCCACTATGTGAAAGCCCATACCTACATCTTTCACGTAATGGTACACACAATCTGCTTTGCCCTAAGCCGTCCGCCGATGACTGGGATGATTGATGGGGAACGAAGCATGAAAATAAAAAAATCCTACTAAAACCCAAGATCAATCTAGGAGATGCATAGCTACAAGAGGAGAGTGTGTCTACATACCCTTTGACACAAGTTTTCTCTCCAAAAACCAGTTTACTACATGTCCACTGTCTTAACTCCATGCAAGTCACGGTACCCGCATTATCAAAAGATAGCATACGCGGTGTTCATGGCATCCCGGAAGCCGCGACACTATTTTCAAGAGTGTTCAATAACAGTGGCATCCGAAGTATCTCTTAATGATATTATAAACAACCGCGACGCAACGGGCCGGATTGCCAAATGGGCCATCGAGCTCCTCCCGTTCGACATAACTTACAAGCCAAGGCGAGCTATCAAGTCGGAGGTTTTAGCCGACTTCATCGCCGAATAGACTGAAGCCGAGCTCCCTAAAGAGTACGGCGCATACTCCAACTGGATCATGCACTTCGACGGCTCCAAAATGTTGGCTGGCCTGGGGGCTGGCGTCGTTCTGACGTCCCCAACCGGAGATACAGTCCAATACGTACTTCAGATAATGTACACGGATTTCAACAACGCAGCCGAATACGAGGCCCTTCTACATGGTCTCCGGATGGCAGTCTCCATGGGCATTCATCGCCTAGAGGTCCGCGGGGATTCAAACCTCGCGATATCCCAAATAAATGGAGACTTTGACGCCAAGGATCCGAAAATGGCAGCTTACTGCAACGCCGTCTTAAAGATGTCAGCTCGGTTTGAGGGGCTCGAATTTTATCACATAGCCCGGGAGAATAACCAGGCAGCAGACGTGTTGGCACGCATTGGCGCCAAGCGCGATGCCGTCCCTCCCAACATCTTCCTAGAGAGGCTGTTCAAGCCATCCGTATCATGGGAGGGAGAGTCCGGAAACAATAGCCTGGACACAACCACACTGCCCCTCACCGAACACTCTGACACAGTTGGTGGCTCCACCAACGAAACAACACCGTCAGCCCACACAATAATGGCAGTCATTGCCCCGTGGACAGAACCATTCCTAGCCTACCTAACTAGGCAGGAACTTTCCGAGGACCAAAACGAGGCCCGCTGCATAGTGCGGCAATCTAAAGCCTACAAAGTCCACGAGAGAGAGCTTTATAAGAAATGCACAACCGGAGTCCTTCAAAGGTGTATCTTCGAAGAGGAAGGGCGAAACCTTCTAGCTGAAATTCATGCCGGACTCGGCGGGCACCACGCCGCAGCCCGGGCCCTTGTAAGCAAGGCCTTCCGTACCGGATTTTATTAACCAACGGCCCGGGCAGACGCTCAGGACTTAGTGCAGCGATGCGTCGGTTGCCAATTATTCGCCAACCAAAGCCACATGCCGCCTACCGCCCTACAAACTATACCCATTACCTGGCCTTTTGTGGTCTGGGGGCTTGACATGGTCGGACCCCTTAAAGGAGGAACCCATAAGCAAAAATATCTACTGGTCATGATGGACAAATTCACCAAATGGATAGAGGCCAAGCCTGTAAAGACGATCGAATCCGGACCGGTGATAGACTTCATATCCGGGGTCGTACACCGTTACGGCGTCCCCCACAGCATCATAACTGACAATGGCACAAACTTCACAGCCGATGAAGTTAAACTCTGGTGCAAAAACATGGGCATTAAGCTCGACTACGCTTTAGTCTATCACCCTCAAACCAATGGTCAAGTCAAGCGAGCTAACGGTCTCATTATGAGCGGCATCAAACCCAGACTAGTGCGATCCCTCAAGGAATCTAACACGCACTGGGTAGAGGAGCTTGACTCCGTACTTTGGGGGCTGCGGACCACGCCGAATCGCACTACCGAATTCACACCATTTTTTAGGTATACGGCGCAGAGGCAGTACTGCAATGCGACATAATTCATGACTCACCTCGAGTGCGCATGTACGAAGAAAGAGAAGCCGAGCTCGATCGGCATGACAGCTTGGACGCATTGGAGGAGGAGCGTGACGTGGCAAAAGCTCGTTCCGCATTCTATCAACAGCAGGCTCGAAGATATCAAAGCAGAGAAGTACGGGCCAAAACTTATAACGTTGGCGAACTTGTTCTACGCTTGCTGGACAAGAAAAAGGATAAACTAAAGCCCAAATGGGAGGGTCCCTTCATAATCGACCAAGTACTGACTGGTGGAGCGTACCGTCTGCGAAACGCATCGGACAACCGACTCGAGCCGAACGCATGGAACACAACACGCCTACGAAGATTCTATGCCTAGCGCCGGACTCCGTGTTCGTCTCCTTCCTCTGTCCCCTTTTTATTATTTTTTATTATTTTTCACATTAGCTGTCCGGGATTTCTCTCCTTCTCCCTACCCTTTTTCTCCCAAGCCCTTAGGGGCTTGCATGTGCATTGTTCGCACATACTTGACGTGCCACCCGCGCTCATCATACCTGGGGGCTTCTTTATCAGAAGTTTATATAAAACGGGCCTCATGCCCAAAACATGTGTGACACTTCCGCATGAACCTTTTATACACCATTATATGCATCGATATGACTTAAGTTTTGGCCAAGCTGGGTTGCCTGGCTCCTGTGCTTACCCCTACGTTCCCGTTCGTTCGGCTAGGTGGTAAAGGGAGCACCTCTGCGATTGTTACTGCCGGGTCAGCCGGATGTGTACCTCAGACTGGATGAAGCCGAAAGCTAGCGTTTTTAAGGGAATATTCGGTCGGTGAACTAAAAGATGATTTTTCTTGTTTATTTATCTGCCCCCAGATGCTTTTCTGCTCTTTTTTAGCAGTTCAGACATGCACTTTAGGGCATGCCTCCCAGGGAAAGGAACCCCTAACGGAACTATTCTCCCTGGAAGATGTTTCTTACTAACCATGTAATATAACATAACTAGTTGGGCACTTGTCTGCTAAAGCAATTATGACCCCTACGCCTTGTCTCCATGCATGCCCCGGTTCTTACATAATCGCGAGGGTATTCGGACACACTCCGGACTATAGGGTCCAGAGGTCGAAGATAAAAGGTCTGCAATGACAAACGATCTACAATCCGGCTAGAAGGCATTTTTCATGTCATTTTACATTACAGAGTCAATCTGACTCAGTATATTCTTCTTCAATACCATCCAACAGGCGGTCTAATTTACAGTCCTGTTGAGAATACTTTGCAGCCAGCTCTACCTGGCCATATACCAAGCTGACAGGGATCTCCTTTCCGTCAGGACCCATAGGGCCGACCTCGGCCATGTGGTTCGGGTCAGCCTTCGTGTACCGAGTCTTCACTATGGCCCAGGCCTCCCTGGGACCTTGACAACATGCCGATATCTTCCACAACCGAAAGCGCTGCTGCACTCCCTCCAGCTTCTTTGCAAGCTCCCCAAGGCCTTCGAGCGCGGAGAGGGATGTCCACATAGCCTGGACAACGCCCTGCATTGCCTGCTGAACTCGTTCGTGCAGTTGCAACAGCTCGGGAAGAAGGTCCCCCGTTGAACCGGGCATTTCCTCCGCAGGACGACCTGTCAGCAGACCTACAGACATAGCTCTGTCAATCGACTTCTTCACCGATTTTTTTCGAGAATTCGTTCAAGCACTTACTAAAAATGCCGCGTCGAAGTCGCCGATTCTCCTTTACGAAAGCAGACAGCTGAATACGAACATCCTTTAGTTCCTCGCCCAGCTGGGTATTGGCGTCTTGAAGTTTGTTTTTCTCTTGCCTCACCCTTGTCAGCACGCTCTTGCCAGCCTTCAGTTGGCGTAGGAGCTGTTGCTTGTCCAGATTTACTCCGGCCCCATCTGCATTGTTATCGTCAGAATTGCACACATGCCGCACTTCACAACGGAATTATTTTTCGGAGCATATATTACCTGAGGGGGTCCCCTTGGAAATACTGAAGCGGCCAGTGCGTCCTCGAGTTGGGCCTTGCACTCTGCCAGCTCCTGAGACAGTTGTGTGTTCTTCTCTGTAAGACCCTACATAACATATGATCCTTAAAACAGTTATCTTAACTATTTCAAGTCTCGGGGGCTACTGACATATATAACCATCAGATTTACTCACCCGTATGTCTTTTACATACTGCTCTGTGGCTCTGACTAGACCATTTTGAGCGGCACGGAGGTACACATCTCCCGTATTAAAGGCATTCAATGCCTCTGGGGAAAAACATGTGTTCTGAAGAACAGTTCGGCGATGCCTGTGGTTCATGGCACTCTCCACCTCTGAATTGGTGGCAGATAGCCCGTCTACATCCTCTGTCGGAGGAACGCCCGACGTGCGCCCCGTGTCCGCCTCCGCTTCCGGACCCGGCCTTGAAGTCTGGCCGGTGGATATAGTCCGGCGGGCTCTCTTCTTCCTAGGGAGAACATGGGCGTTAGCGTAATTTGAGGGCATGAACCCTAGGCGTTAAGTTCGCATGCCGTACCGTTGCACCAGAGTTTCGATCCGGTCTGCACTTCTTTTTGGCCCGCTGGCTTCAGCGGCCCTTGTTGGCTGCCCACCGCGGGCCCGACACTCCGCCTCAAGGATTTCCCCTGCAAAACGAAACACTATTGGTTTGCAGCATTTAAAATAAGGTATGGATGGATCTCCTTCAAAGTACAGGGACTTCGGTCTCGGTTACCTTTGAGGCTGGAAGTAGTCCGGGATAGTCGGCCGTAATGGCCACTAAGGTGTTGTCCTTACTCAATTGGTGAAACACCCCATCAATTAACTCCACACATAAGTCCGGATCCTCTTGGGAATCCGGATCGAGGGACCGTTCTGGGTCCTCGGGCTGTGGGGGAGGGCTGTTGATCTCCTTCACCATTTGGCGTAGCTCCTGCGTTAATATCGTCAGACTAAGTACTCAATCACGGGAATTTCGAAAGCAGGTAGATAAGTGAAAGTGTTCGCTTACCCAGCTCGGAGGGCTATACATGGAAAATCCGCCCCGTGGGTTGACACGGAGAAATTCCTCTTCTTCTCCCTTGTACAAAGTGGATAAGATCCTCGTTAGAGTGGCAGCCGAATCTGGTCCCTTGCGACCGCACCGGGTGGCGTCGTCCTCCCCGTTGAAATCCCACATTGGGTGGCCTCTATACTGAAGCGGCTGCACCCCCCGCGTAATGCATGTGGCCATGACCTCGATCATGGTCAATCCGGAATGAGCCAACAATCTTATCCGGCTCATCAAGTAAAGGACGTCCCTGTCAGTTTCCCTTTGAGGATTCCGTGGGCGCCAGCTCAGGCGTTTCTTTAACGGAGCGTTGTTAAACTCAGGGAGGCCGATCCGCACAGGGTCCGGCAAGGGGACGTCATCCATATAAAACCATTCTGAGGGCCAGTTCTCGGACGCCTTCTTAGGGGTATCAGATAGGTATCCGGTCCCGGCGATGCGCCATAGTTCGGCTCCGCCCACTTGATAAATCGACCCCTCCTAAGAGCGGGGCACAAGGCAGAACAACCTCTTCCACAGTGCGAAATGGGCCTCGACGCCCAAGAATAGCTCGCAAAGGGCCACAAAGCCTGCAATATGCAGTATGGAGGTAGGTGTGAGGTTGTGTAGCTGGAGGCCATAGAACTCCAGTAGACCTCAGAGAAACGGATGAATTGGAAATCCGAGTCCCCTTATTAAATAAGGAACTAGGCACACCCACTCTCCTTGAGAGGGATTGGGGACGCTCTCCGCTTGCTCTCCGCCGCCATAGGTGACAATCCCTGATCGAACTGGGACCATATATGCCGGGGGGAGTAGACCCTTGGATTGAAGCACTACTAGCTTGCTATGCGGGACGGAGCATCTCTCCCAATCCCTAGGCTTGGGGCTGGGAGCGCGAGAAGAGGAGCCGCGTCGACTGTCCATGATGGAATGGATTTTCTGGTTAGAAGCGCTCCGATGAAAGCTTGCGAAGGGGAGATGGTGTGGTTCGGATCTAGATCCTCGTCTCTTTTTATATAGGCAGCCTTTTTGAGCAGCTAGGGGGGGAAATGTAAAAATACCCTGGCTTTTCGCATTCGTTCGACACGTGGAAGATGGCCTTTATTGGACGTGGAAGCCAAGGAGCGCAGCATTTATCAGAAGCCGGACACTATTCTACAAGTATATGGGGCTGGAGAAGACCTGCCTTGCAATGACGAAGACAACTTGCGCGCCGGACTCGTCGTCATTGAAGCCTGGTTCGGGGGCTACTGAGGGAGTCCTGGATTAGGGGGTGTCCGGATGGCCGGACTCCCGTCTATGAAGATACAAGATTGAAGACTCCGTCCCGTGTCCGGATGGGACTTTCCTTGGCATGGAAGGCAAGCTTGGCGATACGATATGAAGATCTCCTCCCATTGTAACTGACTCTGTGTAACCCTAGCCCTCTCCGGTGTCTATATAAACCGGAGAGTTTTAGTCCGTAGGACGAACAACAATCATACCATAGGCTAGCTTCTAGGGTTTAGCCTCTCTGATCTCGTGGTAGATCAACTCTTGTAATAACCATACCATCAATATTAATCAAGCAGGAGTAGGGTTTTACCTCCATCGAGAGGGCCCGAACCTGGGTAAAAACATCGTGTCCCTTGTCTCCTGTTACCATCCGCCTAGACGCACAGTTCGGGACCCCCTACCCGAGATCCGCCGGTTTTGACACCGACACCCTTGTAGACCGAAAGCATTAGCGTCATAACGCGGTTGATGTAGTCGTAATTTTCACGATCCAATCCAATCTAGTGTCGAATGGACGACACGTCCGAGTTTAGCACACGTTTGGCTCAGTGGCATCCTCTCCTTCTTGATCTGGCAAGCGAGGGAGAGGAGGTAGATGAGATCTGAACCAACACGGCAGCGTGGTGGTTGTGGTGGCAGCGGAATTCTGACAGGGCTTCGCCAAGCACGTACCGGAGGAACATGGGAGGAGTTGGGAGAGACAACGGACAAGGGTGAAGGGGTGGCTGCCCTCATGTGCCTCCCCCTCTATATATAGGCTAGGGGGCAGGGGAGGGCATACAAAACCCTCCTAGGGCTGGCCACATGGGAGAAATCCATTTAAACTTGGCGATGACATATTATCTCTAGATTCAACCCTTTAAATTTAGAGATAAGACCTCATCTCTAGATTTAAATGACATGTGCCTTGGGGAATGGTGCAGCCAGCCCATGTGGGCTGTAA
Organism: Triticum aestivum; assembly: GCF_018294505.1. Taxonomy (NCBI): domain Eukaryota; kingdom Viridiplantae; phylum Streptophyta; class Magnoliopsida; order Poales; family Poaceae; genus Triticum; species Triticum aestivum. The sequence continues at coordinate 658,625,024 of NC_057798.1, read as the reverse complement.
CCCCACCCCTCGGTCCATGTGAGCCCTTCCCGAGTCATTGGGCCCCACGGCGGAACCGTCAGAACCTTCTAGAACCTTCCCGGTACTCATAAAAAATTCTCGAACTTTTCCGGCTGAATATGACTTCCCATATATAAATATTTACCTCCAGACCATTCCATAGCTCCTCGTGATGTCCTGAATCCCATCTGAGACTCTGAACTACTTCCGTACTTTCCACTATTAATATCTGATCATTACCCTAGCGCTACCAAACATTAAGCGTGCGACCCTACAGGTTCGGGAATCATGTAGACATGACCGAGACACCTCTTCGGTCAATAACCAATAGCGGGACCTGGATGCCCATATTGATTCCTACATATTCCACGAAGATCTTTGTCGGTTGAATCACGATGTCGAGGATTCAGATAATCTTGTATGCAATTCCCTTTACCCGGCGATATGTTACTTGCCCGAGATTCGATCGTCTATATCCCCATACCTAGTTCAATCTCATTACCTGCAAGTCTCTTTACTTGTTCCATAATACGAGATCCCGTGACTAAACTCATTAGCCACATGAAGCTTCTTATGATGTTGTATTGCCGAGAGGGCCCAGAGATATCTCTCCGTCACACGGAGCTACAAATCCAAGTCTCGATCCATGCAACCCAACAGTCACCTTCGGAGATACGTGTAGAGCACCTTTATGATCCCTCAGTTACGAAGTGATGTTTGATAGCACACACAATATTCCTCCGGTATCTGAAAGTGGCATGATCTCATGGCCTAAGGAACAGATACTTGACAAGAAGAAAGCTATAGCAGATAATTATCATGGATGTATTTTAATTAATGTTACCTACTCTGAATATATTTGATCCTAAAAAATGCTGCAACAACACCATTTTTCGACTGTCGTGACAGCGTTTTTCCGATGCTTTCAAACAAAGTAATGATGTGGGAAGCATATGCAACACCTCCAAGGTTTCTCAATATTTATGTCATGCATAGAAGTCCCAACGCCGTAGGTACAGATGATATTGTCGTCGTGAAATTTTAAGCAATGCCATAGATATAAAAAATAATGCTAGCGTAGCTTCCAACGCCACCGCTATTTCTTAACAATGGCACCATATTGGCGGCATCGGGCTCCTACGCCAGCAAGGCTGTTTTTGGCACGCCATAGCTAGGATTTTTTGCACTAGTGAAGGTGCCTCGATGCAAAAAGCAATAAAAATTGTTCTTAGATATGTTTGATCTTTTATTGCAAGGGGAAATAAGCTTTGTACGAACTTGTGATGGTAAAGAAATAAAAGCGACGGACTGCATAATAAAGGTTGCTATCACAAGGGGCAATATAAAGTGATGTTCCTTTGCATTAAGGGCTTGCATATCCAAAAATCAAAAATCATGACAACCTCTGCTTCCTTATATGAAGGGCCTATCTTTTACTTTTTCAGTTTTCACTTTTATGCAAGAGCCAATAGTATTCATCCTCATTTCAAACTCAATTATTCTCCACTTGGCAAGCATCATGTGGTTGGGAATGATCCAGGCACATATATCTAGTTGAAATATAGGTAATCATGAGTTACGATTGTTGACATTATTCTTGAGATAAATAAGTTGGGAGTCGAAACATTAAGCCCCTATCTTCCTATGTGTTTGAATGAAACGGTTTGTTCTAAAAATATGCTTTGAGTGTCAGCAATCACGAAAGACTAAATGATACTTCCTCCGTCCCATAATATAAGACGATTTTTGACACTAGTGTGGTGCCAAAAAACATCTTACATTATGTGACGGAGGGAGTAGTTGAGTATGTGGTATTTGCTAAACTGAAGCTCTTATATAGACCCTTCCTAAAAATAAGATGATTTGTAATTGTTTGATGACTAAAAACATAGTTTGTTAGTTTTCAAGAAAGTTTATGATCTATACTTTAACATGTGGACAATTTGCTACTTGATCATGAGAAGTTCTATGAGAAATAAGTTACTGATTATGATACATAATTATGCTAGGAAATGTCATTGAAATTATCATTGATCAAACTTATGCACTATGTTAGCATTCACACGTCATAAATTATTTCTTTTATCATTTACCTACTCGAGGACGAGCAGGAATCAAGCTTGGGGATCTTGATACGTCTCCAACGTATCTAAAATTTATGAAGTATTCATGCCATATTTACCTAAGTTCTACATGGTTTTGGCGGCGGATGGATGGATGGGGTGTGGAGTTTGGGGCGCGGGCTGGGGGACAGCTGCTCCTCCATGTCTGCATCTCCCTGCGACACTGATACATCTCCAACGTATCTATAATTTATGAAGTATTCATGCCATGTTTACAATAATTTTATATGGTTTTAGTATGATTTTATTAGAAGTAACCCGGACTGACGCAGTTTTCAGCAGAACTACCGTGGTGTCGTTTTTTGTGCAGAAATAGAAGTTCTCAGAATGGGATGAAAATTTACGGTGATTTTTTATGGACCAAAAGAGACCCCCCCTCGAAGCATCGAGCTGGGCCAGGAAGTGGACGAGGAAGCCACAAGCCAAGGGGCGCGCCCCCACGGCTTGTGGGCCCCTCGGTCACCCCCTTGACGTAGACCAACGCCAAAAATTCTTATAAATACCAAAACCCCTAGAAGAACCCTAGATCGGAAGTTCCGCCGCTGCAAGCCTCTGTAGCCATAGAAAACCAATCAGGAGCCCGTTCCGGCACCCTGCCGGAGGGGGAAACCATCACCGAAGGCCATCTTCATCATCCCGGCGACCACCATGATGAGGAGGGAGTAGTTCACCCTCGGGGCTGAGGGTATGTACCAGTAGCTATGTGTTTGATCTCTCTCTCTCTTGTGTTCTTAATTTGGCACAATCTTGATGTACCGCGAGCTTTGTTACTGTAGTTGGATCATATGGTGTTTCTCCCTCTATATCTTCTTGTGATCAATTGAGTTTTACCTTTGAGGTTTCACTATTATCAGATTGAATACTTATGGATTTGAGAACACTTGATGTATGTCTTTCATGGTATACCCGTGGTGGCAATGGGGTGTTCTATTTATTCACTTGATGTATGTTTTGGCACTCAACTCGTGGATTGATAGGTCTCCAATGTATCTATAGTTTTTGATTGTTCCATGCTATTATATTATCTGTTTTAGATGTTTTTATGCATTAATATGCAATTTTACATTATTTTTGGGACTAACCTATTATCCTAGAGCCCAATGTCAGTTTCTGTTTTTCCTTGCTTTTGAGTTTTACAGAAAAGGAATATCAAACAGAGTCCAAACGAAATAAAACTTTCGCGATGATTTTTGTTGGACCAGAAGACATCCACGGAACTTGGGGGTGAAGTCATAAGAGTCCCGAGGGCTCCACAAGCACTCAAGGCATGCCCCGCCCCCTAGCTTGTAGGTCCCACAGGAGTTCACTGACCTCCTTCTCAGCTCTATAAATTCAGAAATATTCCCAAACAACCAAAAGCATCCACCAAAATACTTTTCCGCCGTTGTAACCTTCTGTACCCGTGAGATCCCATCTTGGGGCCTGTTCCGGCATCCTACCGGAGGGGGATTCGATCACGGAGGGCTTCTACATCAACTCTATTGCCCTTCCGATGAAGCGTGAGTAGTTTACCTCAGACCTACGGGTCCATATCTAGTAGCTAGATGGCTTCTTCTCTCTCTTTGATCTTTAATACAAAGTTCTCCTCAATGTTCTTGGATATCTATCCGATGTAGTATTCCTTTGCGGTGTGTTTGTCGAGATCCGATGAATTGTGGATTTATGATCAGGTTATCTATGAATATTATTTGAATCTTCTCTGAATTCTTATATGCATGATTTGATATCTTTGTATTTCTCTTTGAATTATCGGTTTGGTTTGGCCAACTAGATTTGTTCTTCTTGTAATGGGAAAGGTGCTTTGTTTTGGGGTTCAATCTTGTAGTGTCCTAACCCAGTGACATAGTAGGGGTAGCGAGGCACGTATTGTATTGTTTCCATCAAGGATAAAAAAATGGGGTTTTCATCATATTGCTTGAGTTTATCCCTCTACATCATGTCATCTTGCTTAAAGTGTTACTCTGTTCTTATGAACTTAATACTCTAGATGCAGGCAAGAGTCGGTCGATGTGTGGAGTAATAGTAGTAGATGCATAATCGTTTCGGTCTACTTGACACAGACATGATGCCTATATTCATAATCATTGCCTTGGATATCGTCATAACTTTGCACTTTTCTATCAAATGCTCGACAGTAATTTGTTCACCCTCTGTATCTTTTCTTTTAAGAGAGAAGCCTCTTGTGAAACCTATGGCCCCCGGGTCTATTTTCCATCATATATTTTCAATCTATAAACCAAAAAAACCCAAAAATACCTTGCTGCAATTTATTTATTTTTACTTTGTTTTACATTCTCTATCAAATCTCATCCTTGCAACTGACCGTGAAGGGATTGACAACCCCTTTATCGCATTGGGTGCAAGTGTTTGATTGTTTGTGCAGGTGCATAGGTTGGAGAGTTGCTTGTACCTCCTACTGGATTGATACATTGGTTCTCAAATTGAGGGAAATACTTATCTCTACTTTGTTGCATCACCCTTTCCTCTTCAAGGGAAAAACCAATGCAAGCTCAAGAAGTAGCAGGAAGAATTTCTGGTGCCGTTGCCGGGGAGGTCTACATCTAGCCTACCAAGTAACCACCATAAACTCTCATCTCTTGCATTAAATTATTTGCCATTTGCCTCTCATTTTCCTCTCCTCCACTTCTAAAACGTTTTGAGAAAAACACAAAAATATTTGCCTTTTCCGTTTGCCTTTATGTCTTACTTGGTTTGTTTCTCGTTTGCTTGGTATAATTGTGTGTTTATTGAAAATTAGAAACAAAAAGTTTATGGATCCTCATCCACTTGCTAATATTTTTAAGAGATCCAATTATGATGAACCAATTGCTAGTGAGTTGAGTGCACTAGATTATCTTTATGAAGTATTTCTTGAAATTCATGAATCTGAAAATTGTGATAAAGTGTTAAAAGAAGAAATTTATGAAGTTATTCACGATAGCTCCTTGAATAAAAATCATGATTGCAATGATGTTATTGTAAATCCTATAAATGTCAATTGTGCTAATAATATGCAAAACCTTATGCTTAGGGATGCTAATTTTGATATGTCCACTACATATTTTGATGATCATGATTGGGGTGATTCTTCTTATGATCTTGAAAATTTATTTAAGCCTCATGATGAATATGTTTGCAATAATATTGAAAGTGGGTTGGGAAGAGTGTCAACTCTAGGTAATAATGACCCTGCTACTTTGGAGATTGATCGATCTTATGAAATTTTTGATAAAAGTGGGCTTGGAGAGGTCATGACTTTATTTGATGATAATCCCACTATTTTGGAAGAGTGTCAACTTTGCATGCATGGGGAACAATTAGATAATATGTTATGTGATAGCTATATTGTTGAATTTTAATATGATCCCACATGTAATTATGATGAGAGAGGAAAATACGGATGTAGAATTTTTCATGTCACTAGATTACCTCTCGTCATGTTGAGATTGCTATTGTTTCTTTCTTTTTCCTTGCATATGCTAGTTTTTGCATGTCTTGATAATTTGATTACGTATAAAATACCTATGCATAGGAAGTATGTTAGACTTAAACTTTTTTACATGCTATATGATGCTCTCTTTGTGCATCAAAATTATCTTTCACGTGAGTGTCATTAAAATTCTTGAGCCTATCTTAATAGCTATAAAGAAAGAGCTTGTTGGGAGATAACCCAATATTTTTGTATTTTGTTTTTATGAAAATACACATTATTACCTTTGTAGTAATTGTGTTTTGGTTTTTTAGTTAGTGTTTGACCCAAGTAAGACTTTTGGGATTGCTTACGGTGATAGTTGATTTGGTCTTGCTGAAAAACAGAAACTTTTGCACCCAGTAAAACAATTTTAGAAAATCACAGAAGCGTGATGTTGATCTAAATAATTTTACACAAGATTGATATACAAATTTCCCAGGTTGTCCTAATTTTTCAGACTTTTTGGAGTTATAGAAGTATATGAAGTTTCCAGATTGCTATGGACTGTTCTGTTTTTGAGAGATTCTGTTTCCTATGTGTTGTTTGCTTGTTTTGATGAATCCATGGGTAGTATCGGGGGGTATGAACCTTGAAAAAGTTGGAATACAGTAGCTATTACACCAATATAAATAAAGAATGAGTTCACAATAGTATCAAAGAGTGGTGATTTATTTTCTTATACTAACTGATACGTCTCCGTCGTATCTATAATTTTTGATTGTTTCATGCCAATATTCTACAACTTTTACATACTTTTGGCAACTTTTTATACTATTTTTTGGACTAACATATTGATCCAGTGCCCAGTGCCAGATCCTATTTGTTGCATGTTTTTTTGTTTCGCAGAAAATCCATATCAAACAGAGTCCAAACGCGATAAAAACTTACGGAGATTTTTTTGGAATATATGTGATTTTTGGGAAAAAGAATCAACGCGAGATGATACCTGAGGAGTCCACAAGACAGGGGGCGCACCCCAAGGGGTAGGGAGCGCCCCTAACCCTCGTGGCCACTCCATAAGGCGGTTTGGGCCCTTCTTTTGCGGCAAGAAAGCTAATATCCAGATAGAAATCGTGTTAAAATTTCAGCCCAATCGAAGTTACGGTTCTCCAGGAATTTAAGAAACGGTGAACGGCCATAATCAGGGAGCACAGAAAGAGAAGGAAACAGAGAGAGATCCAATCTCGGAGGGGCTCCCGCCCCTGTGCCGCCATGGAAGCCAATGACCAAAGGGGAAACCCTTCTCCCATCTATGGGGAAGGTCAAGGAAGAAGAAGAAGAAGAAGGGGGGCTCTCTCCCCTCTCTCCCAGTGGCGCCGGAACACCACCGGGGCCATCACCATGTCGACAATCTACACCAACTACTTTGCCGCCATCATCACCAACTCTCCCCCCCTCTATGCAGCAGTGTAACGCCCCTTCTCCTCATTGTAATCTCTACTTGAACATGGTGCTCAACGCTATATATTGTTTCCCAATGATGTATGGCTATCCTATGATGTTTGAGTAGATCTGTTTTGTCCTATGGGTTGATTGATGATCGTGATTGGTTTGAGTTGCATGTTTTATTATTGGTGCTGTCCTATGGTGCTCTCTGTGTCGCGCAAGCGTGAGGGATCCCCGCTGTAGGGTTTGCAATATGTTCATGATTAGCTTATGGTGGGTGGCGTGAGTGACAGAAGCACAGACCCGAGGAAGTAGGTTGTTTGCATATGCGAATAAAGAGGACTTGAGACTTTAATGCTATGGTTGGGTTTTACCTTGATGATCTTTAGTAGTTGCGGATGTTTGCTAGAGTTCCAATCATAAGTGCATATGATCCAAGAAGAGAAAGTATGTTAGCTTATGCCTCTCCCTCATATAAAATTGCAATAATGATTACCGGTCTAGTTATCGATTGCCTAGGGACAAATAACTTTCTCGTGACAAAAAGCTCTCTACTAAAACTAACCTAGTTGTTTCTTTATCTAAACAGCCCCTACTTTTTATTTACGTGCTCTTTATTATCTTGCAAACCTATCCCACAACACCTACAAAGTACTTCTAGTTTCATACTTGTTCTAGGTAAAGCGAACATAAAGCGTGCCTAGAGTTGTATCGGTGGTCGATAGAACTTGAGGGAATATTTGTTCTACCTTTAGTTCATCATTGGGTTCGACACTCTTACTTATCGAAAGAGGCTACAATTGATCCCCTATACTTGTGGGTTATCAAGACCTTTTTCTTGTGCCGTTGCCGGCCGGGAGCAATAGCATCGGGTGAATATTCTCGTGTGTGCTTGTTTGCTTTATCACTAAGTACTTTTTATTTTCTGTTCTAAGTTGTTTTCTATCTTTAGTTATGGGTAGGAAATGAAAAATACAAAAAAAATAGTTGTACGTACTAAACCAATGATTGAAGAACCACTCAAAATCTATCATATAGTTGAAGCTTTTTACTTGGATCATCTTCGATCCGTATGTGCTCGTGCTGAAACCCCAACTACCTTAGTTGAGGGAAAATCTTTAGATGAGCATGCTTGTTATGTGCGACACCACTTATCTCAAAAAGGGAAACTTTTACTGGATCAAATTCATCGTTTGCAATGCTATGCTTGGAATTTATGTGAAATATATGATTTTACTTGTTCTTCTGAAGACCCTAAGAAACACTTTCCCTACCAATGTAAGTTTAGTGATAATGGAATCGTATCTTTGTATGTTAAGGGTGTTTATAATTACTATGATGTTCAACAAATTGAAGAATTTGTTGCTTTTAAGGGTGCTTATGAAATTGCTTCTTTGATTGGAAAGTATGATGCTACTCTTTACAAATCTGAAAATTTTGCCATACTTAAATATTGTTATGATAATTATGCTTCTAATGCCTATGTTAAACCATATATTGAGGACTCCTCCGCTGTCCAAGAAGAGACTAACATTTTGCAGGAGTCTATGGAAGAAGAAATTGATGAAACTATGAGCTCATTGGATGAAAGAGATGATGAGGAGAGTGAAGAATAAAAGGAGGAAGAGCGGATTAGCTAGCCGTGCCCACCTTCTAATGAGAGTAACCCTCCAACTCATACATTGTTTAGTGTCCCTTCATTCTTACCGAAGGATGAATGCTATGATAATTGCTATGATCCCGTTGATTCATTTGAAATATCCCTTTTTGATGAACTTGATAATTGCTATGCTTGTGGCCAAGATGGCAATATGAATTATGCTTATGGAGATGAACTTTCTATAGTTCCTTATGTTAAGAATGAAATTGTTGCTATTGCACCCACACATGATAGTCCTATTATCTTTTTGAATTCTCCAAACTACACTATATCAGAGAAGTTTGTTCTTATTAAGGATTATATTGATGGGTTGCGTTTTATCGTTGCACATGATAATTTTGATGAATGTAATATGCATGTGCTTGCTGCTCCTACTTGCAATTATTATGATAGAGGAACTACATCTCCGCACATCTATGTTTCCAATACGATAAAATTGCAAGAAACTGTTTATGCTATGCATTGGCCTTCACTTTGTGTGCATGAATTGTTCTTTTATGACATGCTGATGCATAAGAAGAGAGTTAGACTTCGTTGTTGCATGATATATGCTTCTTTGTGCTCACTACTAAAATACAAATCATTGTTAATTAAAATTGGCTTTGATATACCTTGGGATCCGAGTGGATCCATTACTTGAGCACTATATGCCTAGCTTAATGGCTTTAAAGAAAGCACTGCCAGGGAGACAACCCGGAAGTTTTAGAGAGTCATTTATTTTTGTTTAGTGCTTTTATAAAGTTTAAAAACAAAAAAATAAAGTGGGGAACCTAAAACTTCTCAAAAATAAAAGTGAAAGTAAGAAGGACAAGCATCGTTAAAGTGGGGGAGCTCCTTGAACTTTGTTCATGCTCATGGAAACTTTGCAAATCTTGAATTACATAAACTTTTCAACAAAAATAATTATACCCTTGTATAAATTCATTGTATTATAAAAATAATGTGCCAAGATTTGCCTTTAGAATGATTAGATTGGTTGTTTGGTATGTGAAGTGGAAAAACACAAACTTTGGCTGTAGGGCGTGAATTTACATTTTTTTACTGGAAAGTCAAACGGTTCTGAAACTTTTTGCACAGTACTTATATACAAATTGTTTATTGTTTCCTAATTTTTCAGAATTTTTGGAGTTACAGAAGTATGGTAGATGTTCAGATTACTATAGACTATCCTGTTTAAGACAGATTCTGTTTTTGATGCATTGTTTTGCTCGTTTTGATGAAACTATCGATTTTATCGGTGGTATAAGCCATAAAGAAGTTATAATACAGTAGCTACAATGCAAAAACAAAATATGAATGAGTTTGCAACAGTACTGTGACGCCCGGATAATTAAGCTACAGTAATCCCCCGTTAATGGTGCCATGTCACCACATTACTGTTGCTTATCCTCGCTTGATCCAAATCTTAGTTCGAAATCAAACTCAAATTGAAGTCCAAAATTCAAAATTCTCAAACATCCAAACAAAAATGTTCAAAGTGTTGCAGATAATCCCTGGATATTTTGTCATGCTGAAACCCACCTTTTGTAAAGTATTTAAGTGCCCTTTTGTATATATAACAGTGGCATAATCAATTAAATAAATGCCTTTTATTATTTATAAAATATTAAACTATTTTATTTTGGGTTTTAACTTTTTGTGGCACTAGGATATTTTGAAACACTAATTTAGGTACTATGCATATATTTTATGAAAAAATATAGAAAATAAAACAGAAAACTAATAAAACAAAAAAGTTAAAATAAATAAAAGGGAAAGAACAACCCCCTCCCCATCTGGGCCTCGGCCCAGCAGGCTGACAGGCCGCCAGGACGGCCCACCTCTCCTCGCCTAACCCTCCCACTACTCGAGACCCTAGCACCACCCGGTCCACTTCCCCCCTCCCCCGCACGATCTCCCCCACTCGCCCCCGATCCCCTTTCTCCCTTGATCTGGATGCGGGCGCCCCCGTCAACGCGTCCGCCGCTCGCCGGAGCCACCTCGACGCCGCTGACCGGTGCCGCCTCGGGTCGCCTGCCCCCTACGCCGGCGCGACCTCGCCACGACGTCACCCACCCGCCCCGTCCTCATCACAGCGCTATCCCCGACCTCCTCCTCAACGGGGCCCCAACGAGCCTCTCCGACCCCTCTACACGGCAATGGCCGCGAGTTCACTTCTCCTCTATACCGTGCCTGTAGCTCGACCCGCCTCCGTGTGCCGGCCACGTCCCCGTGCTGCCTTCCCCGGCGCGCGCCCGACCTTCACCCTATAGCCCCGCGCCGACTCCTGGCCGTGAGATGCAGCACATCGGCGGTAGGTATTTCCCTCAGATATGAAACCAAGGTTATTGAACCAGTAGGAGAACCAAGCAACACAACATAAACAACCCCTGCACACAAATAACAACACCTTGCAACCCCACATGTTAAAGGGGTTGTCAATCCCTTTCAGGGTACAACGCCTCAAGATAGGCAAAGGACGTGAGGTAAATTTGTAGATAGGATAAATAGATCGTGGAACAAATAAATTGCAGCAAGGTATTTTTGTATTTTTGGTTTAATGGATCTGAAAATAAACGCAAGGAAAAAGTAGATCGCAAGGCAAATATATGAGAAAGAAGACCCGGGGGCCGTAGGTTTCACTAGTGGCTTCTCTCGAAAAAGATAGCAAACGGTGGGTGAACAAATTACTGTTGGGGAATTGATGGAACTTCAAATAATTATGACCATATCCAGGCAATGATCATTACATAGGAATCACGTCCAAGATTAGTAGACCGACTCTTGCCTGCATCTACTACTATTACTCTACACATCGACCGCTATCCAGCATGCATCTAGTGTATGTATTAAGTTCATGGAAAAACAAAGTAATGCAATAAGAACGATGACATGATGTAGACAAGATCCGTTTATCTATTACGGCAGATATAGATCCCATCTTTTATCCTTAGTAGCAACGATACATACGTGTCGGTTCCCTTTCTGTAACTGGGGTCAAGCACCATAAGATCGAACCCACTACCGGGCACCTCTTCCCATTGCTAGATAAATAGATCAAGTTGGCCAAACAAAACCCAAATATCAGAGAAGAAATACGAGGCTATAAGAGATCACGCATATAAGAGATCAAAGAAACTCAAATAACTTTCATGGATATAAAAAGATATAACTGATCATAAACTCGAAGTTCATTAGGTCCAACAAACACACGGCCAAAAGAATTACATCATATGGATCTCCAAGAGACCATTGTATTGATAATCAAGAGAGAGAGAGAGAGAGAGAGAGAGAGAGAGAGAGAGAGAGAGAGGAAGCCATCTAGCTACTAACTACGGACCCAAAGGTCTACAAAGAACTACTCACGCATCATCAGAGAGGCACCAATGGAATTGGTGAACCCCTACATGATGGTGTTTAGATTGGATCTAGTGGTTCTGGACTCTGTGGCGGATGGATGAGTATTTTTTCGACTCTGCTAGGGTTTCTGGAATATTGGGGTATTTATAGAGCAAAGAGGTGGTCCGGGGGCACCCGAGGTGGGCGCAACCCACCCGGGCACGTCTGGGCCTCCTGGCGCACCCTAGTGGGTTGTCCCCTCTTCAGGACTCCCCCAGGTGCAACCAGGGCCCATCTTCTTCCTTTTGGTCCGTAAAAAATCATCATAAATTGGCGTGGCATTTGGACTCTGTCTGATATTGATTTCTTGTGATGTAAAAAACATGCAGAAAACAACAACTAACACTTGGCACTATGTCAATAGGTTAGTACCAAAAAATGATATAAAATTACTATAAAGCATCCAAGATTGATTATAAAACAACATGGAATAATAAAAAATTATAGATACGTTGGAGACGTATTAGCATCCCCAAGCTTAATTCCTGCTCGTCCTCGAGTAGGTAAGTGATAAAAACATAATTTTTGATGTGGAGTGTTGTTTATCATGTCATATCATATTCTTTTATTTATAGCATGGGTATTTGGGCTTTTATGTGATTCAAAGCAATAGTCTAGTTTTGACATGATAATTTAGATACTCAAGCATATCAACAAGCAACCATGTATTTCAAAATATTAATGCTAAAACAAGTTATCCCTAGCCCATCATGCTCAAACATTGATCCATTCATGAAACACACTCAAATATTAGCTACACCCAATACTTAAGTACGATCATATTGCCTCCTAGTTGGTGCTTTTATAAGAGAGGATGGAGACTCAAATTCAAAAATAAAAACCGCATAAAGTAAAAGAAAGGCCCTTTGCACAGGGAAGTAGGGATTTGTAGAGGTGCTAGAGCTCAAAGCGAAGAAATAGAGATAAAAACATTTTGGGAGGTGTATCCATCCCACGAACGAAAACGACTTGGAGCATCCCAACACTTACCATGCTAGATATATCATAGGCGGTTCCCAAACAAAAAATAAAGTTTATTCCTTTTTCCACCATACTTTCACTTTCCATGGCTAGCCGTATCCACAGGTGCCCTCCATACCAACACTTTCCAAGGAATTTATTATTTGACAACATAAAGTAAATTCATTTTTGCATTTCGGGACTGGGCATCCCTAAAACCTTTGCCTTACTCTCGTGCAATGACAAGTGAATAAACACTCATCGTGAGAATAACACATCCAACATGGAAAAAATTAGCTACCCGTTACCGTTCCGCGAGCGAAATAAGCACACAAAAGAGAAGTTTATTTTGAAAATTAGAGATGGCACATGCAAATTTTCTTAGAACGGCAAAAAGAATACCGCATATAGGTAGATATAGTGGACTCATGTGGCAAAACTGATTTAAAGGATTTTGGATGCACAAGTAGAGGTCATACTTGGTGCAATATGAAGGCTAGCAAAAAGATTGAGAAGCGACCAACCAAGAAATGAATAATCTCATAAGCAAGCATTAAGCATAATTAACACTGAATAATGCACCACAAGTAGGATATAATTTTCATTGCATGATTATTGACTTTTTTGCATGCATAGGGAATCACAAACCTTAACACCAATATTCTTACTAGAGCACAATTACTCATCAACATAACTCACATATCACATCGTCATATCTCAAAACTATTACTAAGAATCAAGTTTATTTTGTCCAATGATCTTCATGACATATTTTCTTTCTTTCTTTCTTTATCCTTCTTGGATATCTATCACTTTGGGACTATTTTTCATGTGTTGCTTTTCATAATCTCAAACAAATATAAGTGAAGATCATGAGCATAACATATTTTCTTTCTCTCAAAATAAATTAAGTGAAGAAAGAGAGAATTTCTTCAAAATTTTACTAATTCTCAAATAAATCTAAGTGAAGCAAGAGAGCATTCCTTCAAAAATACTAAGCACACCATGCTCAAAAAGATACAAGTGAAGCACTAGAGCAAGTCCATTGCTCATAAAAATTTAAGTGAAGCATAGAGAGCAATTCTAACAAGTCATGACATAATTTTGGCTCTCTCAAATAGGTGTGTCCAGCAAGGATTGATGACTTAAAACACAAAATAAAACAATCAAAGACACATAGATTCTCCAAGCAAAACACATATCATGTGACGAATAAAAATATAGCCTCGAGTAAAATACCGATGGTCGTTAGAAGAAAGAGGGGATGCCACTCGGGGGCATCCCCAAGCTTAGTTGGTTGCTCATTCTTGGATATTATCTTGGGATGCCGGGGCATCCCCAAGATTAGGCTCTTCTATCCTTCTTTCATCCATCGTAAGATAACCCAAAACTTGAAAACTTCAATCACACAAAACTCAACAAAACCCTTGTGAGATCCGTTAGTAAAAGAAAGCAAACCACTACTATAAGTGATGTGTCAAACCAATTCTTATTTTGTTTTTGTATTATATCTACTGTATTCCAATATTTCTATGGCAAAAACTCATCAAAGAAAACCATAGAGCCATCAAAATAAGCACACAACACAAACAAAACAGAATCTGTCAAAACAGAACAGTCTATAGTAATCTGGAACTTTCGGATAATTCTGTAACTCCAAAATTTCTACCAAATTAGGATGACCAGCATAATTTGTATATTAATATTCTTCAAAATAAATCAGAGCAAAAGCTCTTTTTTTATTTATGAGAATTATTTTCGTGAATGCAAAGTTTCTGTCTTTTTCAGCAAGATCAAACAACTATCACCCTAGAAGATCCTAAAGGCTTTACTTGGCACAAACACTAATTAAGACACAATCATACCAGTAGCATAATTGTTTTAACACAAAAGAACATCAATCAAAAAGCAAAAATAAAATTTATTCATTGGGTTGCCTCCCAACAAGCGCTATAGTTTTACGCCCTTAGCTAGGCATAAAGCAAGGATCTAAGTTTTGTCATCCTTTTTCTTCTTAATTTTCTTAGAGGTATTTTCATCATGGGGTTTTGTAAACACAACATAAAACATATTATCCATGGAAACTTTAGCATTTCTTAGTTGGTTTTCATCATAGCCCCTTTGATTACTCGCAACAATCCAAGAGTAGTGTTGATTAACATTATTAAAAACTTGTTGGATTATATCTAGAATGAGGACTTCCTTTTTAAGATTCTCATCAAAGATCTTATTATCCCCAAGAAGATGCCTTAGTGCATAATTGCTATTGTAAAGAATTCCATCTATCATGTTTTTTTCATGATTCATACCATAAAAATCAAAGATTTCCCTAGCTTCCCGTATTATGTAGTCAAATTCATTTATAAGAACGAGAGTGGCCAACTTTTTGGCCCTAGGATTCTTTATGCAGGGAGCTCAAAAAATAATATTTGCAAAGTACGATGGGTACGAATAAATTTACTTTCAAGTTTTAGAACTAGTGCTGAAATAGGATCCGCATAAGATCTAGTAGTTTTAAGTATAGGAGCATCATCAAGACTTAGATTCCTAACACAATTGAAAAATTCTTGAATATGTTCTTTTCCCATAACATTCCCTTGCCCCAAGATAAAAGTTTTAGCATCCAGATTGCCCGTACGTCCAAATTTAGGAGTTAGGCCATCATCTATTGGTGCCATACCGAAATCACTCATGATTTCAAGCAAATGATAGATTTGACAAGAAAACGGCGAACAGAAAAAGAGAAGCGGATAAAACGACAATTTTTTGTGAAGTGGGGGAGAGGAAAATGAGAGGCAAATGGCGAATAATGTAAATTGCAAGGAGATGAGATTTGTGATTAGGAACCTGGTTATGTTGAAGATCCTCCCCGACAATGGCGCTAGAAACTCATTTTAATGTCGCTTGAAGCAATGTCGGTATTTCCCCAAAGAGGAAGGGATGATGCAGCACATCGGCGGTAGATATTTCCCTCAGATATGAAACCAAGGTTATCGAACCAGTAAGAGAACCAAGCAACACAACGTAAACTGCCCCTACACACAAATAACAACACTTCGCAACCCAACGTGTTAAAGGGGTTGTCAATCCCTTTCGGGGTACGTCGCCTCAAGATAGGCAAAGGATGTGAGGTAAATTTGTAAATAGGATAAATAGACGGTGTAACAAATAGATTGCAGCAAGGTATTTTTGTATTTTTGGTTTAATGGATCTGAAAATAAACACAAGGAAAAAGTAGATCACAAGGCAAATATATGGGAAAGAAGGCTCGGGGCCCGTAGGTTTCACTAGTGGCTTCTCTCAAAAAAGATAGCAAACAGTGGGTGAACAAATTACTGTTGGGCAATTGATAGAACTTCAAATAATTATGACGATATCCAGGAAATGATCATTACATAGGCATCACATCCACGATTAGTAGACCGACTCTTGACTGCATCTACTACTATTACTCTACACATCGACCGCTATCCAGGATGCATCTAGTGTACGTATTAAGTTCATGGAAAAACAAAGTAATGCAATAAGAACGATGACATGATGTAGACAAGATCCGTTTATCTATTGCGGCAGATATAGACCCCATCTTTTATCCTTAGTAGCAACGATACATACGTGTCGGTTCCCTTTCTGTCACTAGGATCAAGCACCGTAAGATCGAACCCACTACAGGCACCTCTTCCCATTGCAAGATAAATAGATCAAGTTGGCCAAACAAAACCCAAATATCAGAGAAGAAATACGAGGCTATAAGAGATCACGCATATAAGAGATCAAAGAAACTCAAATAACTTTCATGGATATAAAAAGATATAACTGATCATAAACTCGAAGTTCATGAGATTCCAACAAACGCACCGCCAAAAGACTTACATCATATGGATCTCCAAGAGACCATTGTATTGATAATCAAGAGAGAGAGAGAGAGGAAGCCATCTAGCTACTAACTACGGACCCAAAGGTCTACAAAGAACTACTCACGCATCATCGGAGAGGCACCGATGGAAGTGGTGAACCCCCCCGTGATGGTGTCTAGATTGGATCTGGTGGTTCTGGACTCTGGGGTGGCTGGATGAATATTTCATCGACTCCCCTAGGGTTTCTAGAATATTGGGGGTATTTATAGAGCAAAGAGGCAGTCCGAGGGGCATCCGAGGTGGGCACAACCCACCAGGGCGCGCCTGGGCCTCCTGGCGCGCCCTGGTGGGTTGTCCCCTCCTCAGGACTCCCCCCAGGTGCAACCAGGGCCCATCTTCTTCCTTTTGGTCCATAAAAAATCATCGTAAATTGGCGTGGCATTTGGACTCCGTCTGATATTGATTTCCTGCGATGTAAAAAACATACAGAAAACAGTAACTGGCACCTGGCACTATGTCAATAGGTTAGTACCAAAAAATGATATAAAATGATTATAAAGCATCCAAGATTGATAATAAAACGACATGGAACAATAAAAAAATATAGATACGTTGGGGACGTATCATCGTGCCCGCGCCGCGCCTGCTGTGCCTGCGCGCTACTACGCTTCTGCCGCGACTCAACCGCAGCCTGTCGCCGCGCCCGTTGCCCTCCCGCAGCCCCACGCCTGGACGATCCCGTTGCTGCTTGCTGCTACACGTCTCCCGTGCTAGCCCCGCACCGGACGCCCCGGACCGCCGCAACCCCTGCCCGCGAGCCGCGCCGTCGTTGCCCTGCTGGCCGCCTCGGTCGCGCCCTCACCGCTAGCCTCCTCCCGCAAGTGCCTGACCGCACCTTCCGCGCATGCATCCACCGATCCCCGTGTCGCCCCGCTCCGCGTCGCTGCTGCATCCGCGCCGCCCCGCTTGCCGACTGCTACCTCGCTGCCCGCGCCCTGGTGCTCTGGCGCCGCGCTGCCCTACACCAGCGCCGCCCTCTGCCGGCGCCGCCCGCTGCTCCCCACCCCCACGGCCGCACGCTCTAGCACCCGATGCGCCTTGCCCGGGTTCGCCCCGACGGGCAACCCCGCCCACAGCCCCGTTAACCCACACGCCCGGTTGGCCCTATGGGCCACAACCCAGTGGCCCCCCCACGCCCGTGTCAAAAAATATAAATAAATAAATAAAATATTAATTAATTAATTAGTGAATTTATTAATTTAATTAATCATGTTTAATTAAACTAATTAACTTAATCCAATTAACCTAATGAACTAGATAAGATAACTAAATCTGTTTGATTAAACTGTGTCAATGACAGGCGGGCCCCAGCTGTCAGTTTGACCGAGTCAATGCCCTGTTGATTGCTGATGTCATGATGATGTCATGTTGATGCAATAACTCCATTTTAGAATTATTAATAATTCTAGAATATTGTTTAAATCTTTGAAAAATCACAGAAAATAATCCGTAACTCTGATGGAAAAACTTTATACATGAACGTTGCTCAGAACGACGAGACAAATCTGAATACATGGTTTGTTTGTCCACCACATGTCCCTAGCATAGAAAACATGCAACCTTTCCCCTCTGGTTCATCTGTCCGAAAATGCCTAACCCCGGGAAAACTTTCCCGGACGTTATCCCCCTTTGCCGGTATCATGTAGCACCGCGTTAGAACACCCCTAGCCCTACATGTTACCCTGTCGTGCATCTGTGTTGCACCTGTTTGCATTATATTTACTGTTTCTTCCCCCTCTTCTCTCAGGTACACCCCTGAAAGAGCAATCATGCTCTTACATCATGTTTTTGATGTTGATGACAATATGCATGTAGGGGACTAACAATGGTTGTTAAGTAAATCTCAGGTGTTAGTCCCCGGTTTCATCGACGTGTGTGGATCAAGAGCATACGAAGTAATTTTGCTCAAGGATGAAGTATCAAAAGTGATTTCATATTTATTTCCTTGAGTATAGGATCCCACACTATTAAGAGGGGATCGATAGGGTTAGCTTAAGACTTGCTCATTTCAATAACAACCATTCAAAACTAGGCTAGTGTTCCAACTTTATGTTCTCTAATAAGGTTCTGTCTCTGGCATACCGGATGTCCGGGCTTGACCCCGGATGTCCGGGCTCATGGCGGATATCCGGCCTGCAGGCCGAATTTCCGGGCCTGGCTATCCAGAATGCATTTTTGCTGGTATCATTTGCCGGATGTCCAGCCCTCTATGCCGGATGTCCGGGCCCTCATGCTGCGTCGGATGGCCGGGCCTTATCCCGGATGTCCGGCCTCTGCTACCACAGAACAACTGGGTTTCTGTAACCTCCTTGTGATCACGCCGGATGTCCGGTCACCTGACGGATGTCCGGGCCTTCCTGATACGCCGGATGTCCGGGCTTGGGCCCCGGATGTCCAGCCTCTCTGTTTTCTTCTCTGCCTCTGCTGTGTTCCTTATGTGCCCTTGCCAATCCGGATGTCCGGCCTCTAGCCCGGATGTCTGGCCTGCCCGTTCATTTACACTATAACGGCCACATTTGCACTCACACTATATATAGCCCTTCTCCCCCACGGGAGAGGGTTGACCACTCACTTTGAACAAACCCTAGAACACATTTCTTACTCTCTCTCACTCCTCCACACCAAATCTTAGATCCCCACGGGATTTGAGATCATTTGTGAGAAGTTGTCCAATCAAGTGATAGATCCACTCCTTCTCCTTCTTTGCACCGAAGGAATTCATGATTTGAGCAAGTTTTGAGCTTTCCCCATCGTTCTTGTTACTCTTGGAGGTTGGAGACTCCTAGGCGGTAGGAGTCTTTCGGAGAGGAATCGAACTTTGTGATTACCCTCGGAAAAGTTTGTGAAGGTTTGGAGACCACCCCAAGGTCTACCACTAGTGGTTGAGAAACGCCTCCGTGGTGTTGTCTCAAAGGGAGAATAGGGTGAGCCTTCGTGGCGTTGGTGTGCCTTCGTGGTAACATCCACCTCTCTAACGGTGACTAGCTTCCCTCCAAGGAAGTGAACATTGGCATAGATCCTTGTCTCCCGGAGTTGCGGTTACTCCTAACCCTAACTCTCTACTTGTGGTTACCTGTCTCTTTGCACTTACTTACATCATCTTGTGCTTGCTTACTTAAGTGCTTGGGTTACTTGCTTAGTATTCAATACTCACTTGCAATTGTTAGGCTGACCGTCATATTCCGCACTATTGCTTAAAATTGCTAAGTAATAATTAAAATTTGTAGTTGTACATATTCACCCCCCTCTAGGTCCATATCGATCCTTTCAATTGGTATCAGAGCCTCATGCTCTATTCTTGTGGCTTAAACGCCCTAGAGCGAGATGAACCCAGATGGGACTCCCCTGGTTGTAGATCCTAAGGATAAAGGGGAGGCTTCGTCTGAAGTCAAGTCCTTTACATATGAGGATCTAGAACGGGCCCTTGCTAAGAAAAAAGAGGAGCATGATGCTTCTCTTGAGGCCTTGGTCCAAATGATATTATCCACGTTGTCCATGGTGCTTGCACCACTCTCGGGTGGTGTGGCTTCGAGGCTGTCGGTGTCAAAACCAGCGGATCTCGGGTAGGCGGTCCTGAACTGTGCGTCTAGGCGGATGGTAACAGGAGACAAGGGACACGATGTTTTTACCCAGGTTCGGGCCCTCTCGATGGAGGTAAAACCCTACTCCTGCTTGATTAATATTGATGATATGGGTAGTACAAGAGTAGATCTACCACGAGATCGGAGTGGCTAAACCCTAGAATCTAGCCTATGGTATGATTGTTGTTCGTCCGACGGACTAAAACTCTCCGGTTTATATAGACACCAGAGAGGGCTAGGGTTACACAGAGTCGGTTACAATAGGAGGAGATCTTCATATCGTATCGCCAAGCTTGCCTTCCACGCCAAGGAAAGTCCCATCCGGACACGGGACGGAGTCTTCAATCTTGTATCTTCATAGTCCGGGAGTCCGGCCAAAGGTCTTAGTCCGGCCATCCGGACACCCCCTAATCCAAGACTCCCTCAGTAGCCCCTGAACCAGGCTTCAATGACGACGAGTCCGACACGCAAGTTATCTTCGGCATTGCAAGGTGGGTTCCTCCTCCGAATATTTCATAGAAGATTTTGAACACCAGGGTAGTGTCCGGCTCTGCAAAATAAGTCCCACATTCCATCGTAGAGAGAATAATAGTTGTATCAATCGGATCTGTCGACGTATTCCACGGCGTGACATCGTGCCACGGCCAGGCTTTTATTCATTTTATTGTTCCACCTCAGCGCGTTTAGCGAGGCAGTTTCCTTGGCACGTCTTGTCAAAGCAGAGATCGTGTCCCCTTATTCCGGGATTCTCATCAATACGGCTGTGAGTAACCCAACCACGCCATTAACCGCAACGCTTGGGAGATAAGCGAGTTTTATTATGCCGGTGGGGGGCTCGTAGTTTTGGCCGCCCATATAAGGGGATAAGAATCCACCCTTTCCATTCACGCCCTCTTCCTCCTCTGCTTATCCGTCCCTGCGTGCTCGAGCTCCAGCGCCCAAGCCCGCACTTCCCACCTCAACCTTCTCCAACCATGTCTGGAGCGGGAGGTAGATGGATGGCCTCCTCCGTCACGGAGGGACAAATCAAAAACCTGAGGAAGGCCGGATACTTGTCTAACGACATCGCGCACCGGCTCCCGGATGTGGGGCAACTCATCCCCACCCATAGGCCCCATGAGAGGGTTGTTTTTCTTCCGCATTTCCTCCGCGGACTGGGTTTTCCTCTTCACCCATTCGTCCGGGGGCTCATGTTCTACTACGGCCTGGACTTCCATGATCTGGCCCCGAACTTCATCCTCAATATCTCGGTGTTTATCGTCATGTGCGAGGCCTTCTTCCGCATCCAGCCCCACTTTGGCCTATGGCTGAAGATCTTCAGCGTCAAGCCGAAGGTCGTGCAAGGCCGACAGGCGGAATGCGGAGGCGCCATGGTGGGCAAGATAGCCAACGTCACCTGGCTCGAGGGTGCCTTCGTGGAAACCATCAAAGGGTGGCAATCGGGGTGGTTTTATATCACCGAGCCACGTGACCCTAAATGGGCAGCGGCCCCCGAATTTCGATCCGGCATCCCCACCCGGCTCACATCTTGGAAAGAGACGGGCCTATCGTGGGGCAATCCGGAAGAGGTGACCGGACTCCAAACCTGCGTCCGAGACCTGGTGACCAAGAAGGTCAAGCTTGTCAACATGGTCGAGGTCATGCTCTTCCGCCGGATCCTCCCATGTCAACGACGGGACTTCAATTTGTGTGAGTTCGACCTGGCCTGGCACCAGACTCTATCCCGGCTCTTTGAAACGAAGCACGAGGACGCCTGGAAGGTGCTTTTCAAGAGTTCTGAGGTCTCCCCTCCCATCACTGAGGATCGCGGATTCTGCGCCAAACGTCAAGCCTCCGAAGTAAGCTTACATTTAGTCCCTTACGGGATACCCGAATTTCATAGTGTGACTTTATGTGGGATCTAAACTCCCGTTCCTTTGATAGGACTAGAAGAGGACATCCGGACAGTTCGACTGTCCGCCCCCTTTGCCCGAAGGCACAGTAGACGCACATTTAGCGAAGCTACTGGTTCCGGCACCTCGCGTGGTGCCGGAGAAGAAGGCCAAGGGGACCCGAAAGAGTTCCCGGCGCCGGTGTCGTCGGATTTGCCCGACGGCCCCAACGCACCCTCCGCCTCCGAAGACGAGGAGGAGGAGGAAGAAGAAGATGCCTCTCCCCCCCAACGGGGGGAGGAAAGAAGAGAAAGGCCGCCCCAACTGGGGAAGCCGGAGGGTCTAAGAAGGGGAAGACCCTTCTGCTGGACTACGCCCCCGACGCCGAAGACGGCGGGGAGGATTGGCCATCCAGGGTCAAGCCCCTGGCAACATCGTAAGTGTCCGGCTACCCGAATGACTTATTGCACTCCTTCATTATTTGATAGCTTTTAATGCCGAAGCTAATCATGCAGTCCACCCAGAGCTCAGCTTGGCGATTCGTCGAGCGGATCTCTGAATTCGTCGAATGTGAAAAGCGCTTCACTTCCGACAACCTCCTCCCCTCTCCCTACAGACGACGCTGAGGTGGAGTCCCGTAGGGGACAAAACCAGGAGGAGGTGGTACTGGAAGCGCCACAAGGCGACCTTCCGGACTCCAAGCCCAAAGGGGGTAAAGCTCCAGAGGGATCTAAGTCCGGACCCGGGCCGGACACTGCTCCGGAACCATCAGTGGTTCCAGAGTCCTACAGGCGGCGCCTTCATAAGAAGGGCAAGCCCGCGACGCCGGCGACTTCCGTCCACCCGGAGACGCCGGACAATTTGCTGGAGGCTCTTAACAGCGCCTCCATCGACGAAGAACACCGCACTATTATGAGTGCGGTGATTCAGAAGGTTCAGTCCGCCAAGAGCGGGCTGACGGAAGCCTGCACAAGCCTGTTAACGGGCTTTGAGGTATGTGTTCAAAAACATATATATATAAAATGTTACCGCATAGACAATAGCCCCTGATGCTTAGTTCGGTGTTCGGAAAGAAAAGCCGAACTGAGGATCTCAAAAGATAGGCAGGAGTCTAATAGAAATATGTCAATATGGGAATGCAGGCTGCGCTGCTGACCTCTGCCGCACTGACTGCGGAGGTCAATGCCTTGAAGGAAAGCCTCGAGCGGTCCGAGAGCGAGCTCGGCTGTGCCAAGAAGCAGCTCGAGGATAAAGAGGGTACATAGTACCTCTTGTAAATGTATATAGAAATACTTGGTTGCAAAATAATAACAGGACCAACGTTAATGTTGCATGAGCCAAGACCGAGGTGGCGACCCTGAAAGAGGCGGTCTCAAAGGCCGAAAAGAGTGCGGCCTTGGAGCGCACCGAGCGAGAGAAGTAGGAGGCGCGGGTGGCGGAGGTGCGGCAAGAGCTCCAGGCTCTTGTGGAAAAACACGAGAGTTTGTAGCGTGACTCGAAGACTCGAGAGTCCGAGCTTGCCTTGGCTCTTGAGAGTGCCAAGACCGCAAAGGCCGAAGCCCAGAAGGCCCTTCAGGAGATCGAGGCGATGAAGAAGATAGCGGTGGGTAAGGCATTATTTATGCAAAGCAAAAATATAAAAGTTAATTATCTGCTACTTACCCAAATCCGGAGCTCTCCAGGAGCGTTCGCTGATCTGCCCCGTAGTGTGTCTGATGCCGCCGCATACTACCGAGCCGAAGAGGGGAACTCGACAGAAAAAGTGTTCTGGTCTCAGTATGCTGAGGCCGAACATCCGGTGCGCCTGAGCGACCAGCTGAAGCAGCTGGTCGAGCTCCACAAGGTGGCCGAACAGGCCATGAAGGGCCTCATAGCTCGGCTGTGGCCTGGAGAAGTCATGAATGGGAGCTACTTCGGTCTGGTGCGGCGGCCGGTGGACGCGTGTCCATGGATTGAGGTCGTCAAGCGCTCCATTTGTATTGAAGGTGCCCGTCGGGCCCTTTCCCGTGCTAAGGTGCACTGGGGCAAGCTAGACGCGGAGAAGCTGTTGACGGACGCGCCACCACCGGGCAAGGAGTATCGTACACCCGAGATGTATTATAATGGCATTCTGAAGGGTGCCCGCCGCATAGTGGATGAGTGCTCCAAAGATGTAATTTTTGAGTAAACTCGCATTTGTTATCCTGTACGCTGAAGCTTTGTTCATATGCGTTAAGTAACGCTTGTTAATTTAAAATATTACCTTCTGTGCGGCTGTTTATCAAATCTGAGAGATGCAAGTGGTTGGCTTCGACCCCCATGCCACGAGGGCTGGGGTGTTCGGGATAAACTTGAGCGCTCTTGTTCCCATTCTTGGGTCCATCTAGGGAGGCGTTCAGCACAACGAACCAGGCCGTCGGACTTATAATGCTTTATCACTCTCACTTAGCCATAGAATTCTATAATTTTAAATTTCGGTGAAGCCCCTAGTATTCGGAAGACCGAGTTCGGGGCGCTATCCACGCCTAGGCCGGATAAGTCCGGTTCCTCGCTCGAAGTGGCATAAGTCTTTAAGGACTCGAAGAAACCTCGCGAACAGCGACCGGTCTCTCGCACTATCATGACAGTCAGTTTTAACTTTCTCTACTGAGGTGTTAACCCAGTTCAACTGGGGCACAATCGCAGTAGTTCTCCCAGCGCTACCTTAGCCAACAATGCGGAACGTAAGGTACCAAAACATGGGAGCCGGGCAAACCCAACTATTGACCAAAGACATGATTCGGAGCCGATGCATATAGTGCTATAAGTTCGGGGTGCCGCACTTGTTAGAGTGTTCGATCTTCTCACACCATGTTATGGGGTGTTGTAAGCCCCTGGTGTATTATCCGTATCGAAGTGTACGGTTGCAGAATGTCATGACTGAACATATTTGTATATAAAAATAGATAAGTACAATAATAGGTAAGAGCTATATATTGTTCATTAAAAAAGGGCTGCTGCGAAAGCAGAACGATACAAAAAGTGCGGTAAGCAAGAGATGGGAGTATTTGACATATTCCCCTCCAGGGGCAAGCTGCAAGATTGTAAGAGAAACAGGTATTAAACTCGTTATAGAGACCACCTGGACTTTTGACGCTTCCTCCCTGGCTATTGCATCGTGGGTTCGGCGAGAGTATTGCCGGACAGGCCTTCCGAATAGTTGGGTCCTGAAAGTTTGTGAAAAGGAAAACGGCGAAATAGGGAGCCCCTTAGTGCGGTTGAGCCGCATTCTGGCGTGCCGTTGTTGTGCCCCTCCCCTTATGCCCATGGCATCTCTAAGGCATAATTATGTATGCGTGGTACCAGTATCGCCGTTTGACGGGGGCTGGGGTTGGGGCCGCACTGCTATGCTTGCTCGGAACGTGCCAGCCAGATTTGTTGTAGTTTACTTCAGGCTCGCTTGACGTTGTCCGGACGTTTGGCACCTGGACTGGAGAACTGCCTTGAGAGGCTACTCTGTACTTCCGCTGCCAGGGCCGCCGTGTGCTCCTCCATTCGGAGAGAGCGTTCGGTGTTTCCGTTTACCGTGATGACTCCGTGAGGTCCTGGCATCTTGAGCTTGAGATATGCGTAGTGCGGCACCGCATTGAATTTGGCAAATGCGGTTCGTCCGAGCAGGGCGTGATAGCCGCTGCGGAATGGGACTGTGTCGAAGATTAACTCCTCGCTCCGGAAGTTATCCGGGGATCCAAAGACCACCTCGAGTGTGACCGAGCCTGTACAGCTGGCTTCTACCCCTGGTATGACACCTTTGAAGGTTGTCTTTGTGGGTTTAATCCTTGAAGGATCGATGCGCATTCTTCGCACTGTGTCCTGGTAAAGCAGGTTCAGGCTACTGCCGCCGTCCATTAGGACTCTGGTAAGGTGAAATCCATCGATAATTGGGTCTAGCACCAGTGCGGCGAATCTGCCGTGACGGATGCTGGTGGGATGGTCCCTTCGATCGAAGGTGATCGGGCAGGAGGACCATGGGTTGAACTTTGGGGCGACTGGCTCCAGCGCATAGACGTCCTTGAGAGCACGCTTCTGCTCCCTTTTGGGGATGTGGGTTGCGTATATCATATTCACCGTCCGAACTTGCGGGGGAAATCCCTTCTGTCCTTTGTTGTTCGGTGGCCGGGGCCCCTCCTCGTCATTGCTATGTAGCCCCTTGTCTCTGGTCTCGACACTTAACTTGCCTGCCTGCTTGAACACCCAACAATCCCTATTGGTGTGATTGGCTGGCTATTCGGGTGTGCCGTGTATCTGGCACGAGCGATCGAGTATCCGGTCTAAGATGGATGGGCCCTGAGGGTTTCTTTTGAATGGCTTCTTCCGCTGACCCGGTTTAGAGCCTCTGAATCCGGCATTGACTGCCGTATCTTCAGTATTGTCACCGTTAATGCGGCGCTTATGCTTGTTGCGACATGTCCTGCCGTTGTTATCCTTGGTATCCAAATTGCCGAGGCTCTTGGTTATGTTATTGCTACGAGCTAGCCAGCTATCTTCTCCCGCACAGAAGCGGATCATGAGTGTCGTGAGGGCTTCCATAGACTTCAACTTTTCCTGTCCTAGGTGTCGGGCAAGCCATTCGTCTCGGATGTTGTGCCTGAAGGCTGCAAGGGCCTCGGCGTCCGGACAATCGACTATTTGGTTTTTCTTGGTTAGGAACCGTGTCCAGAATTGTCTGGCCGATTCCTCTGGCTGCTGGATTATGTGGCTTAGGTCATCGGCGTCTGGTGGTCGCACATAAGTGCCCTGGAAGTTGTCAAGGAATGCGGATTCTAGGTCCTCCCAACAACTAATTGACTCTACTGGCAGGTTGTTAAGCCAATGTCGAGCTGGTCCTTTAAGCTTGAGCGGGAGGTATTTGATGGCGTGTAGATCATCACCACGGGCCATGTGGATATGAAGGAGATAATCCTCGATCCATACCACGGGATCTGTTGTGCCATCGTATGATTCGATGTTTACGAGTTTGAAGCCCTCGGGGATTTGATGATCCATTACTTCATCTGTGAAGCATAGTGGGTGTGCGGCGCCCCTGTACTGGGCTATATCACGACGCAGCTTGGACGAGCTTGGTCCGTTGTATTCGGCCGGGCCATACTTATTATGTCCGGCGTGACGGCTAGCATCACGCGAAGCGGGGAGCCCATGCGATCCATAGATCGATCTTGTTTGGCTTGCCTTATTCTCCAACATGTCTCGCAGGTCTGTTGCGTCTCCCCGTACTCTGGTATGTTTTGAGCGGTGTTGGGGTGCGGCTTGGGTTGAGGGCCTGAAGGCCTCTCTATCGCGGCCACGGGGTGGCCGATCGGGCGCATCGTACGCTGGTGATGTAGGTTCAGTTGCTTCCTCCTCAAGTTGGGGTAGCAGCCTGCGCTTTGGGTAGCTCTTGGATGGGCGTTCTAGTTTATACTCTTCGGCCGCCAGGACTTCGGTCCATCTGTCGGCTAGCAAGTCTTCGTCAGCTCTAAGCTGCTGCTGTTTCTTCTTGAGGCTGCTTGCCGTGGCTATGAGCCTGCGTTTGAAACGCTCTTGTTCGACGGGATCCTCTGGCACGACGAATTCGTCGTCGTCGAGGCTTGCTTCGTCTTCGGAGGGAGGCATGTAATTGTCGTCCTCATCCTCTTTGTCGGCCGCTCTCTCATGAGGGTTGGCTCCTTCGTCCTCCTGCACTGAATCCTGCTGGAGGGGGTTGTCTTCGACACTGTCCGGCGTATTGTTATCTCCGGTGCTGGAATCGCCGTTTTTGCTTTGGCGGGACTTAGAGCGGCGCCGCTGACGTTGGCGCTTGGGTTGCTTCTTGGAGGGGTCATCCTCCGTTTTCTCCTTGCCATCCCCCGCTTTAGGGGTGTCCACCATGTATATGTCATATGACGAGGTGGCTTTCCAGTTCCCTATAGGTGCTGGTTCTTGATCGTCTCCTTCATCGGCGTCCATGCCGTCGATGTCTTCGGAGTCAAAGTCGAGCATGTCGGTTAAATCGTCGATAGTGGCTACCAAGTGGGTGGTGGGTGGGCTACGAATTTCTTCATCGTCCGTATCCCAACCGTGTTGGCCGTAGTCCGGGCAGGGCTCTCCTGACAAAGAGAGAGACTTTAACGAATTCAGGATATTGCCAAAAGGTGAGTGCTGAAAGACATCCGCGGCGGTGAACTCCATGACCGGAGCCCAATCGGGCTTAATCGGAAGAGGTGCGGGGTTTACGGAGTCCGGATCGGAGTCCGGCATCTTGGAGTCACAGGCCTTGCGAGGGACTAGGCTGGTATCCGGCTCTATCGCCGTAGAGGTTGCAGCTTCCGGGGTGACGTCCAACCGTCCGTCCCCGACTGGCGCAGCGGGCTCCGAGCTAATGGTCGGAGCGGACACCTGAGCGGCGCTCTGGGTGTTGTCCGATGATAGAGCTAAATCATGCCCATCGTGACAGTGCGGCGCGCTCGGTCGTGGCTCGAATCCGTCGAAGATCAAGTCCCCGCGGATGTCGGCTATGTAGTGTAAGCTTCCAAACCTGACCTGGTGGCCAGGGGCGTAGCTTTCGATCTGCTCCAGATGGCCGAACGAGTCGGCCCGCAGTGCGAAGCCGCCGAATACGAAGATCTGTCTGGGGAGAAAAGTCTCATCCCGGACCGTATCGCGATTGTCGAGCGAAGAAGCCATCGGGCCTAAAGGCGACGACACAGAGGAACTCTCAATGAAAGCACCAATGTTGGTGTCAAAACCGGCGGATCTCGGGTAGGGGATCCCGAACTGTGCGTCTAGGCGGATGGTAACAGGAGACAAGGGACACGATGTTTTTACCCAGGTTCGGGCCCTCTCGTTGGATGTAAAACCCTACTCCTGCTTGATTAATATTGATGATATGGGTAGTACAAGAGTAGATCTACCACGAGATCGGAGTGGCTAAACCCTAGAATCTAGCCTATGGTATGATTGTTGTTCGTCCTATGGACTAAAACTCTTCGGTTTATATAGACACCGGAGAGGGCTAGGGTTACACAGAGTTGGTTACAATGGGAGGAGATCTTCATATCGTATCGCCAAGCTTGCCTTCCACGCCAAGGAAAGTCCCATCCGGACACGGGACGGAGTCTTAAATCTTGTATCTTCATAGTCCGGGAGTCCGGCCAAAGGTCTTAGTCCGGCCATCCGGACACCCCCTAATCCAGGACTCCCTCAGAGGCCAACTGTGCCCACTCCATCACTTGGTCAACAACCTCCTAGCAATGAACACGCTAGTGTTCCTTAGCTTTATGCAAGACCTCAGGTTGAGAAACCAAAATGTAATCCTCAAGGCAAACCTCCTTTACTTAGTGCCACTTCCGATTTTGCTTTGTGGAGAGTTGCTATGCAGGATCATCTTTGACATGGAAACGATGAGATGCTGGAGATCATAGAGTATGGCTATCACATGGTTGATCCAAAGAACCCCACACCAAGAGAAATATATGACAAGAACCTCAATGACACTGCAATCATGTGTATAAGGAGAGGTATGGCTGAAAAGCAAAGGAGACCGTTCATACACATCACATGTGCCAAGGAACTATGGGGAAGTATTATAAGGTCCAAGACTAGCACCTCTACCCTCCGGAGTGCTCAATATGAAATTGCCAAGGGGCAATTGCAAAACTTTTGTATGGAGAAAGGTGAAACCCCCAATCAACTCCATGAGCGTCTCATGACTGTCACTGCCGATATTGAGTCATGTGAGTGTGACAAGACACAAGATGGATTCGACATGACTAAGCGTTTCCTTGTGGATAAGTTGCTTCATGCTCTTGCCCCATATCACCATCAAATGGTGTGGGACATAAGACAACACCATACCTTCAAGGAAATGACTACAGATGACATCATATCCACCTTTCAACTATTTGAAGAGTCGAAGGCTAATGCCACAAAACATCTTGCCATGCATGGTTCCCCATCATCAAAGATCAATCTTGCATTGAAGGCCAAGCATGTATGTGAAGATGAGCAAAGTGAAGAAGAAGAAGAAGAAGAAGAAGATGATGATGAAGATGGTGATGAGATTGAATTCGACAAGGGCCCTTCATACGAAGACATGGCTCTCTTTGTCAAGAAGTTTAGCGCGGGAAAATTCAAGGGAAGATTTCAAAAGAAGAAAGTAAGAAAATGCTACAACTGTGAAGAAACCAACCACTTCTCCAACGAGTGCCCTTATGAGAAGAGAGAAGATAAACCAAGATTTCCCAAGACCTTTCCCAAGAAGAAGTTGCCAAATCCTTTGAACTCCAAGCTCAAGAAGAGAGATGGAAAAGCAATGGTTGCTCAAGAAGAATCCGATCCGAATGATGTTAGTGGTGTTGCCGGAGTTTCTCAAGACTCTCAAAACACCTTGAGGTTAGTAAACAAGAGTGGTGACGTGGTCACCTACAACTACATGAAAGATTACAAGGGCAACACTCACAAGTGCCTAATGGCAAAGGCCATGGTTGAAGATGGAGAGGACCAAAGCTCTTCTAACAAGGTCAAGGTAACTCCACGATCAAATCCTCCTCTCTTCACTCCTTCTACTCCTAGTGATGAGTATCTTGATGCGGAGGATAGTTATGAGGATGATGATCTAGATGATCCTATGATTGCTAAACTTAATAAGTTCATGTGCTCCCTCAAAGGAAAGAAGCTCACTATGTTTCGTATGCTTATGGAGATGGTGAGTAAGCACACCATCACCATTAGGGAACTCGAAACCCTCGTCACTGAGGAAAAGGAAAAATGTGAAATCCTTGAGCGGAAAGTCCAATATGAGGAAGCACGAAATGATGAACTATGCTTAAAAATTGGTGTAAATATTGATGTTCACACTAATAATCTTGCCTCCTTGAAAAAGGCTATTGACACTTGCGAAGAGTTAATGAATGATAAAAGTAAGCTTGTAAAGGCTCATGCTTCTCTATCTAAGGATTGTGAGATTCTATCCGTGTCTCTCAAGACTAAGGAAGGAGAGCTCACTGTTCTTACAAAGAGTTTTGAGACACTCAAACTTACTTATCTTGAAACTCTAACCAAGGCTTACTCTTATCCTATTATCAATGTTGATGCTTGTACTACTAACTCTAGTAGTGATCTAGCATCTATTCTTGAGGAAAATCATTTTCTCAAGGCTCAAATCGAGAAAGGTCTCATGACTTGTGCTCAAGGGCAAAAGAATCTTGATGAGATATTGAGTCAACACAATGAGGTGTTTGCCAAAGAGGGACTTGGGTTTGACCCAAGCACAAGCAAGAAGAAGACGTCCTCTCAAAAGTGCACAACTCCTCTAATAGAAACATTTGTAAGATAAGGGCACAAGGAGAAAGGTAAGTTTGTGAGTGGGAAGGCCACAAGGGGCATGCCCACTCTCAACAAGCCTAAAGAGTTCATGCCTCCATCCTATGTACTTCGTAAGACTAAGGATGGAGAAGTCTTTGCAAAATTTGTTGGTCCTCGAAATGCATTCCAGTTCTATTCTATTTGGGTCCCTAAGACCCTTGTGACTAACTTGAGAGGTCCCATTTTAAAATGGGTTCCGCTAACCAAGTCCTAATTGTGTGTAGGTTAACTTCGCCGGTGGAGTGAAATGGGTGATTGCTAGTGAATGTACAAATCATATGACCGGAGATAGCAAATTGCTCTACGATTTCATGGAAGCTATTCAACCATTCATGAGCATTATGTTTGGTGGAGGTTCAAAAGGACAGGTACTCGGGTTGGGCAAGGTGGTTATCACAAATGACATGTCTCTTGCAAATGTCATGCTTGTCCAATCCCTTAAATACCACATGCTTTCTGTTCGCCAGTTGGCTTCTGTTGGTTATGATACACTCTTTAGACTAGCAGATGTGAAAGTCTTTAAGAGAGATACTCTTGAAGTGGCCTTTGTTGGAGAGTTGGATGGAAACCTTTACACGGTTGATTTCTCGAAAGAGAGCACATTCCATGCAACTTATCTAATGGCCAAGGCTGACAAGGGGTGGCTATGGCATCGCCGGCTAGCCCATGTCGGCATGAGAAATCTTCAAGATCTCTTAAAGGGGAATCACATCCTTGGACTAACCAATGTCTCTTTTGAGAAAGATCGTGTGTGTAGTGCATGCATAGCCGGGAAGCAACATCAATCAAAGCATCCACCCAAGAACATAGTATCTACTTCAAGCCCCCCGGAGCTCCTTCATGTGGATCTTTTTGGGCCTCCTTCATGGGATAGTCTTGGTGGGAAAAAGTATGGGCTTGTCATTGTTGATGATTACTCAAGATATACATGGGTGTTCTTCCTCAAGTCCAAGGACGAAACAAAGATCACCTTCATTGATTTTGCCAAGCAAGCCCAACGCAAGTTTGAAAAAGAAATCCGGGCAATAAGAAGTGACAATGGCTCTGAGTTCAAGAACTATACCTTGGAAGAATTTCTTAGTGATGAAGGGATTGAGCATTAATATTTAGCTCCATACACTCCTCAGCAAAATGGTGTAGCCGAAAGGAAGAACCGTACACTTGTAGAGATGTCAAGGTCCATGTTGGATGAATACAAGTCACCACATAGTTTTTGGGCCGAAGCTGTCAACACCGCATGCCATGCCTCAAACCGGCTCTTCCTCCGCACTATATTGGAAAAGACTCCATATGAGCTTCTAACTAGAAACAAGCCAAATGTCAAGTACTTTCGTGTATTTGGGTGCAAATGTTTCATCCTCAACAAAAGAGAACGGTTAGGAAAATTTCAATCCAAAACAATTGAGGGTAATTTGTTGGCTATGGATCAAACTCTCACGCCTATAGAGTCTACAACAAATCCAATGGATGTGTTGTAGAAACTAGTGACGTGGTGTTTGATGAATTTAATGGCTCCCATGGGGAGCAAGTTGATCTAAGTGATGTAGGTGAAGAAGATTCTTCTCAAGACATTTTGACCATGGGTGTTGGTGCACTTATTCCTATGGAACAAGAACCTCATGATGATGAAGAAGAAGATGGAAGTCTCACACATCATCAAACTACTTCAACATCCATACCACCACAAGCTCCTATTGTTTAACCGATACCCTTAGCCCAAGTAGAAGAAGATGATCAAGTTCCTCTTCATGATAATCTTCAAGAACAAGATCATCATCAAGTGCAAGAACAAGAAAGTCCAATCATTGATGATGAACCTCAACAAATGCAGTATGAACAAGAAGATCTTCCTCCACACATTAATGATCCATATGTTGAGGATGTGATGATGGACATGAAGTTGAACCTCATGAAACCCTTACCTCCATCATGCCTTGAGTGGCCGGTCGTGTTGATGTTGACAAAATTCTCACCGGCATATCGGAAGGTAGAGTCACTTGTAAACATTTGACAAACTTTTGTGCTCACTTCTCGTTTGTGTCTAGTATTGAGCCCCTCAAGGTACAAGATGCATTGATGGATACCGATTGTCTAGTTGCTATGCAAGAAGAGTTGAACAGTTTTGAACGCAACCAAGTGTGGTCATTAGTCAAGAGGCCATCTATCGAGCACAACGTCATTGGAACAAAATGGATTTTCAAGAACAAGCAAGATGAAAATGGTGTAATCATCTGCAACAAGGCAAGGTTAGTGGCACAAGGGTACTCACAAGTTGAAGGTTTGGACTTTGGTGAGACCTTTGCCCCCGTTGCCCATCTTGAATCCATTCGCATCTTACTTGCTTATGCCGCTTTCAATGGTTTTACATTACATCAAATGGATGTGAAGAGTGCTTTCCTTAACGGTCCTCTACAAGAACAAGTATATGTGTCACAACCACTCGGGTTCGTTGATCCCTTTCACAAAGACTATGTGTATAAACTTCATAAGGCTTTGTATGGCCTCAAACAAGCACCTCGTGCTTGGTATGACCATTTGAAGAAGTTTTTACTCGATGATGGTTTTGTGAGAGGGGTGATCGATCCCACTATTTTTACTAAGAGGGATAAGGGTGATTTGATCCTATGCCAAATCTATGTAGATGACATCATTTTTGGTTCTCCTAACATTCATTTGTGCAAGAAGTTTGCGGCTTCAATGACCAAGAATTTTGAAATGTCACTTAATACAGATTTGAAGTTATTTCTCGGATTTCAAATTCAACAGTTTCAAGAAGGAATTTTCTTATCTCAAGCAAAGTACCTCAACGATATCCTAGAGAAGTTTGGCATGTCTGATGCTAGTCCATGCAAAACACCCATGCCAACCAAAATTGCTCTCACTGAAGACACGAAAGGTACTCCTTTCGACCCATCTACTTACCGCTCTATGATTGGTTCATTACTTTATCTATGTGCATCTAGACCAGACATCATGTTCAGTGTATGCATGTGTGCTAGATTTCAAGCTTTCCCTATGGAAAGTCATCATAAGGCGGTTAAGAATATTCTTAGATACCTTGTTCACACCCCAAAGTTGGGCCTCTGGTACCCCAAGGATGCTAAGTTCGATCTCATTGGGTACACGGATGCAGATTGGGCTGGAGACAAAGTGGATCATAAGTCCACATCCGGTGCATGTCAGTTTCTTGGACGATCTTTGGTAAGTTGGTCCTCGAAGAAACAAAATTGTATTGCTCTTTCTACCGCAGAAGCTGAATACATTGCTGCCGCCAGTTGTGCAACTCAATTGTTATGGATGAGGCAAACTTTGAAGGATTACAGTATCACCTATAGACATGTGCCTCTTCTATGTGATAATGAAAGTGCCATCAATATTGCTGAGAACCCTAAAGATCATCTCCGCACCAAACACATTGATATTAGGTATCATTTCTTGAGAGATCATGTTGAAAAGGGAGATATTCACATTGATCACATTGGTATAGATTTGCAACTGGCAGATATCTTCACCAAACCTTTAGATGAAGCAAGGTTTTGTCGACTTCGGCGTGAACTTGGTATCTTGGAGCTTGACAATATTATGTGAAATCTAGTACCCTTTCATGCATGAATCTAATGTCTTGTCATGATGTAGGCATATATTTACGGGGAGGCATTCAATTCATGAATATTCTCACCCTACATAATGCATAAAAAGAACCAACACTCTCAAAGTTACCATGGTTCTCGAACTATGTTGCTTTAACATGATGGAGTCATGACTATATGCCCAAAGTCTACATCTTTGTGGCACTATGTTACATATGCTCAAACATGGTGACCTCGGTCATCGCGTGTACCTTACGTATGTGAACCTCTCATTTTTATGTTGTTAGGGATGCTATTTCATCTTAGTATGGCCTTAGAATTACTCAGGAAGTCACCTTTATAAATTCTCTCCAAAACTCTTTGGCGGAGTCTATGTCAAATCACATCAATTATCTTCTTTCCAATCTCTCTCTAGCCTCGATCTGTTGTCCAGTGGCCGGACATCCGGCCGCTCTGCTAGACATCCAGGCCCTGGAGCAGTGCCGGACATCCGGGCTTTAGGCGGACATCCGGGCCCTGGAGCACTGCCGGACATCCGGGCTTTAGGCGGACATCCGGGCCCTGATCCTATAGTTGTTGGTCCCTCACACACCGGATATCCGGCCTCCTTCCCGGATGTCCGGCCCGTTGTCCCCTATTTCCTTGCTCTCTGACCTCCACTCGCCGGATATCCGGGCCAGGCCCCGGATATCCGGTCCGTAACCTGCAGCCACACATATCTGGGGAGGGGCTCGGGCATTTGGGGCATCTTTCCCCATTCACTTCCGTTCCTCTTCCCCATCGCTCATCACAGCCGCCGCCGCCGGGCTGCCACTCCGGTGCTGCCTCGGCCCTATTCTCCGAGCTCCGACCCTGATCTCCTGCTCACGGCCTCTCCTCCTCCCGATCTACGATTCTATCCAATCCATTTCTTGGGTTGGGTTGTGAATCCCTTGGGAGGGACCGGTGTATTGTGGGAGTAACTGCTGGAGTTCATCATGGCAAGGACCAAGAACTGCGGCCCCAATCGTCCCGAGCCCTCTTCCAGGGGTATGAATGCTATCTCTCCTCCATCCTGCTTCTATGGTGACCACGAGGTCTTAGGGCATCACTTTTGGTCTCTTGATTGTTGGTGTCTCTTGCCTATGCCTAAAACATCTGTCAATGAACTTGGCTACTCAAATTTAAATCATGGACATGTCTCTTTTTGATCTACCACTGAACTTATTCTATGGTCATGCTCAAAATGGTCATCCCATTGTTTAAATATGTTTTATCCATGTTCATCCTTATTAGTACCATCTCATCGGGATCTCTCATCCATTCCAGTTGTCCGCCGACAAGGCTCAACCGACTCCGATGAGCATGCTCGGCCTAAGAAGAAGAATGCCACCACCGTTAAGAAGAAGAAGCGGGCACCATCCACTAGTCCGTCGGCCTTGGATCCAGATGATGCAGTGAGGAGGTCTGTGCACCAAGACACACCATTGGACAGTCCAAGCCCGTTACTAGGAGGGCCCCGATGCCTCATGTCAGCGGGTCTGCAATGCCCGTTGCTCATGACCATCGCATTTCCATGGAGCTTCCTGACAGCGGGGATCGCGCTCCTAACAACTTCAAAACTGTAGGGGGAAGCTCAATATCTTGTGTTTCGTCGGGATGTCAATCAATATGAGATGGTGGCTGATGCGGAGGATCCTCGGTTTCGGACTCGTATGCAGCAGGATCTCTATTCCAGTTTCGTTCGTGGGCGTGGACTTGCTCCTCACTCATACTTGGATCTCAACTTCCTACGTGAGAATCCTGATATGTTTCCAAATGATCCGGTCCAGATCATTGATGAAATGACTCTCGGTCCCGCAATGACCTTCAGGTGTGATTGGAATGAAGCTGCCATTCTACAGTTCTATGACACTTGTTTCTTTGGTCCGGACAACAATCTCACTTGGAGGACTGATAACACCACTCTGAGCATCACCTATGACAGGTTTGTTCAGATTTTGGGTCTCTCCGGTGTTGGCCATCGCATCCACAATAAGGATCCTGAGAGCAAGCCCAAAGCGATTGATGCTTGATTACCACTTATCAAACCTACCTCTCAGCTCACTAAAGAAGAACTTGCATATCCACTCAATGAGGTATCTATCTTCCGTGCTCCTTACTACATCCTCTATTAGTGTGTGCTTCGCACTCTCTATCCTAAGAAGGGAGATCACTCGCGGGCCTACAACTATTGCATTGACCTGATGGTTCGTATGCATGACAAACCCACTAAGCCTCTGGACACAGCTCATTTCATTTGGCATGAAATCCGTCTTTGCAGTTTCATTCAGTCACGCCAGTTTCCTCATGCTCCATTCATTCAGGCTCTGATTGATCATACTGCTCCATTTGAGGTGGTCAAGACTGCTGTTCACTCTTGTTGGAAGCCTGCTCCTCATATGCGTGTGGTGGCTGCTGCTCCGCCTAC
Source organism: Triticum aestivum (assembly GCF_018294505.1). Lineage (NCBI taxonomy): Eukaryota > Viridiplantae > Streptophyta > Magnoliopsida > Poales > Poaceae > Triticum > Triticum aestivum. Next base: position 658,587,298 of record NC_057798.1, on the reverse strand, counting down.
TGCCCCTTCACAGTCTAGGAGGTCTGCTGGAGGGACTCAACCCACTGGTTCCTCTGTTCCATCTTCCTTGATGGCTCCCCGTGGTCGCTTAGCAATGTTCATCAGCAAGGCTCAATCTTCTATCATGAGGTCCATCACTTTTAGCTGTCAGCAGAATCATGATGTTCAGATGCGCCTCATCCTCTCCAAGAATCAGCTCAAGCAGCGCCTCCATAACCGTGGGAGTCCCGTGAGTGACGATGATCCTATTCCTATGGCTCCGTCCAACTCTACGTTTGGCTTCCCCTCTCGTGACGAGTATCCGAAGTTCTTTGATGATCTTGATGACATCCGCCAGGAGTGACCGAGTGTGCCCCTTTTTTAATTATTGCTGTCAAAGGGGGAGAAGTAGTATTACTTGATGTACTTGCTCGTTGTGTTAGCCCTACTATTATCCGACCTTGTTATGTTGCTACCTATTCGAACTTGGTATGTTGCTACCTATGTTATCGTATTATCTTGATCATGTGAGTCTATATTGATTACCTTGTGGCTATGGAATGTTATTGTGGTTTCCTATGTGCATGCCAAATACATATATATCTTCTGGAGATACACATGCATCGTAATATATTCATTGCATTCTCACAATGAGGGGGAGCCAAATACAAATAGAAACATCAACATACTTTGTATTCTTGCTCTCATATTTGTTAATGCTGACTACTTATTACAACTGTGATACTACATGTGTAATTGTCATCAACAAACAAAAAGGGGGAGATTGAAAGAGCAATCATGCTCTTACATCATGTTTTTGATGTTGATGACAATATACATGTAGGGGACTAACAATGGTTGTTAAGTAAATCTCAGGTGTTAGTCCCCGGTTTCATCGACATGTGTGGATCAAGAGCATACAAAGTAATTTTGCTCAAGGATGAAGTATCAAAAGTGATTTCATATTTATTTCCTTGAGTATAGGATCCCGCACTATTAAGAGGGGATCGATAGGGTTAGCTTAAGACTTGCTCATTTCAATAACAACCGTTCAAAACTAGGCTAGTGTTCCAACTTTATGTTCTTTGATAAGGTTCTGTCTCTGGCATACCGGATGTCCGGGCTTGACCCCGGATGTCCGGGCTCATGGCGGATATCTGGCCTGCAGGCCGGATTTCCGGGCCTGGCTATCCAAAATGCATTTTTGCTGGTATCATTTGCTGGATGTCCGGCCCTCTATGCCGGATGTCCGGGCCTCATGCTGCGCCGGATGGCCGGGCCTTATCCCGGATGTCCGACCTCTGCTACCACAGAACAACTGGGTTTCTGTAACCTCCTTGTGATCACGCAGGATGTCCGGTCACCTGCGGATGTCCGGGCCTTCCTGATATGCCGGATGTTCGGGCTTGGGCCCCGGATGTCCGGCCTCTCTGTTTTCTGCTCTGCCTCTGCTGTGTTCCTTGTGTGCCCTTGCCAATCCGGATGTCCGGCCTCTAGCCCGGTTGTCCGGCCTGCCCGTTCATTTACACTATAACGGCCACATTTGCACTTACACTATATATAGCCCTTCTCCCCCACGGGAGAGGGTTGACCACTCACTTTGAACAAACCCTATAACACATTTCTTACTCTCTCTCACTCCTCCACACTAAATCTTAGATCCCCACGGGATTTGAGAGCATCTATGAGAGGTTGTCCAATCAAGTGATAGATCCACTCCTTCTCCTTTTTTGCACTGAAGGAATTTGTGATTTGAGCAAGTTTTGAGCTTTCCCCATCGTTCTTGTTACTCTTGGAGGTTGGAGACTCCTAGGCGGTAGGAGTCTTTCGGAGAGGAACCGAACTTTGTGATTACCCTCAGAAATGTTTGTGAGGGTTTGGAGACCACCCCAAGGTCTACCACTAGTGGTTGAGAAACGCCTCCGTGGTGTTGTCTCAAAGGGAGAATAGGGTGAGCCTTCGTGGCGTTGGTGTGCCTTCGTGGTAACATCCACCTCTCTAACGGTGACTAGCTTCCCTCCAAGGAAGTGAACATCAGCATACATCCTTGTCTCTCGGAGTTGCGGTTATTCCTAACCCTAACTCTCTACTTGTGGTTACTTGTCTCTTTGCACTTACTTACATCATCTTGTGCTTACTTACATAAGTGCTTGGGTTACTTGCTTAGTATTTAGTACTCACTTGCAATTGTTAGGCTCACTGTCATATTCCTCACTATTGCCTAAAATTGCTAAGTAATAATTAAAATTTGTAGTTGTACCTATTCACCCCCTAGGTCCATCTTGATCCTTTCAACCCCGAGACCACTGCTGATGTCCCTGTGATCGACTACGTCAGCGACGACACTTCTTCCCTTTCAGCGGAGCTTCCAGGCAACCCCCCTCTTTGATCATCCCGATATCGCCCATTCCATTCTCTCATGCTTGCATTAGATTTTGCTACTGTTAATTGATTTCTCCTATTCTGATGCATAGCCTTCTTTTGTACCTGATGTTGTACCTTACCTGCTAGCCTAAACTGCTTAGTATAGGTTGGTTAGTGATACATCAGTGACCCCCACCTTATCCTTGTTGCCCCTACTTCATCATAGATGACTCGATCAACGTGATCGACGACCAGAGCCTGACACCTCACATCACATCACGCCCCTTTTGTTGCTCGACTCTGTAGAGCTACTATCGAGTGCCGAGGGTGATACCTCGTAACACACTCCATGATAATTCTGTAGTGTAGCTATTTGGTCATGGTCATCGAGGGTGATTCCTCCTTGACCACTCCTGATATGACTCTGTCATGCAACACCTCAAGTATGAACATCGAGGGTGGTTCCTCATATGTTCATCTTGATGGTTACCTCGAGTGGGAATTGTTGGGGAACGTAGCAGAAATTCAAAATTTTCTACGCATCATCAAGATCAATCCACGGAGTAATCTAGCAATGAGGGGAAGGAGAGTGCATCTACATACCCTTGTAGATCGCTAAGAGGAAGTGTTCAAGTGAACGGGGTTGAAGGAGTCGTACTCGTCATGATCCAAATAACCGGAGATCCTAGTGCCGAATGGACGGCACCTCCGCGTTCAACACACGTGCTGCCCGGTGACGTCTCCTGAGGGAGTCCTGGATTAGGGGGTGTCCGGATGGCCGGACTATGACCTCTGGCCAGACTCCCGGACTATGAAGATACAAGATTGAAGACTTTGTCCTGTGTCCGGATAGGACTTTCCTTGGCGTGGAAGGCAAGCTTGGCGATACGATATGTAGATCTCCTACCATTGTAACCGACTCTGTGTAACCCTAACCCTCTCCGGTGTCTATATAAACCGGAGGGTTTTAGTCCGTAGGACGAACAACAATCATACCATAGGCTAGCTTCTAGGGCTTAGCCTCTCTGATCTCGTGGTAGATCAACTCTTGTACTACCCATATCATCAATATTAATCAAGCAGGAGTAGGGTTTTACCTCCATCGAGAGGGCCCGAACCTGGGTAAAAACATTGTGTCCCTTGTCTCCTGTTACCATTCGCCTAGACGCACAGTTCGGGACCCCCTACCTGAGATCCGCCGGTTTTGACACCGACATTGGTGCTTTCATTGAGAGTTCCTCTGTGTCGTCACCGTCAGGAAGGATGCCGCACCCCATCTTTAAAGACAACGCTGTTGCTAAAGGAGCTTTGGCTGTCGGCCAAACTCTCCGGCTAGGCAGTTTTTTGATGACCGCCTATTCGGCCGCCGCGCCGATGATGACCTCTCGGGTCATCAAAAGCAATCTCCACATCAGCTCAGAACTCGCCGAGCAGTTAGATCCGATGGAGCTCTTTTCCTTAAACAAGCTCTTAGATTGCATCACCGCCCTGGGAGTTGCTACAGATTACGGCCAGATTGGGCTTAAACCCGATCTGAGAGAGATTGACTCTCCCCAGGTCACCCACCACATTGAAGTGGTGGAGGAACAATGCGGCGAATCTTCACCCATCCTAAGGACCAGATGTGTCCAGATTCCTGATCCCTCCAAGCCGGACATGCGTGGAGGGGAGGACATCACCCAAGCCCTGAACCTAAAGTCAGGCAGTGGGCCTGATTCATCGAATAACGTGCAAGAAAACAAGCTTCCGAGTTCAGAAATTTCTTGGCAAGGTTCCGATTTTAAATCCACCCTCCCACCCAAATACAAGGGACCCATCCATAATTCGGCAAGAGCCCGGGGAAACAGTACACCATTACTGGGCCAGATTCCTCCTGGTTAGGAACAGGATAATGGACTACCGCGAGAGGGATGCAATTTCATTCTTCTGTAAAAACTGCACGGACATCGGAATCCTCAACGCCATAAGTCGCAGCGAAATTACATGCTTCTCCGACTTGACATCCATAGTACGAATGTACTATGCGACAGAAAGCGTTCGAAAAACCGAAACAAAATTCTGGGACAATCCGACCCTAAATACAATCCCAGTCCGAAACAAAAGGGCGCATTATCGCCAGGCACCTGGGCCAAACAGAAAAAAACAAAAACCCTTTATAGGGTATGGAACCGTACTGGAGGGATGGCTCAATGGACCCTGTAAAATTCATAGTATAGAGGAAGTCACACCAACTCATAGCCTTAGAGCATGTTGGATACTCCGGCAGGTGGCCAGATGTGGCGAGGAGCTTCTAACTCCAGAATCCGCAGAGCACCAAACCAAAAATGCCAGTACGGTGTCAACATTCTTTGAGACTTTTGCATCAAACAATGCGGAAAACGAACGCTCCACAGCCTTACCGAAGTCTACCAAGTAGCGACAATAAACCCATGGAGTGACTGAAAGTGCAACTATCCCTAGGTGGTTTTGGTAATTCATAACAACATATAGCTCATTGAGCTAATGCTATTCCAAGACTATTATTTCAGGAAAGATCAATGAATGGCATGGCATGGATGATGAAAGTGGATCCCTCAAAATACTAAGGACAAAGGATTGGCTCAAGCTCAAAAGCTCAAGACTCTTCATTTTACATTTTAGTGATCCAAGATCACATTGAGTCTATAGGAAAAGCCAATACTATCAAGAAGGGATGAGGTGTTGCTTAATGAGCCTCTTGCTTCATGTACTTAGTGATATGCTCCAAAAACCCTCAACTACTTTCCCACATCCACAAATGACCTAAACCTAAAGCCAAAATCGGTCACACCGATTCTTCCAATCCGGCGCCACCGATTCCAGAAGTCATAGCCACAGCCACAAACCCTAACCAAATCGGTCTTACCGATAGGGATCTCGGTCTCACCGAGATGGGGTTGCAATCTCTCTGTTTCCCTTCGTAACGTTTCGGTCTAACTGAAGTGAGCGATCGGTCCCACCGAGATTGCAATGTAAACTCTCTGTTTCCTTTCTGTAAAAGTCTCACCGAAAAGAGCAAATCGGTCCCACCGAGTTTACCTGACCAACTCTCTGGAAAGCTTATTACCAAATCGGTCTCACCGAGTTTGTGTAATCTGTCCTACCGAGATCAGGTTATGCCCTAACCCTAACCGAATCGGTCTCATCGAGATGCATGTCAGTCCCACCGAAAATCACTAACGGTCATTAGGTTTACTAAATCGGTCCGACCGAGTTGAACTATTCGGTCCCACCGAGTTTGGTAAATTGTGTGAAACGGTTAGATTTTGTGTGGAGGCTATATATACCCCTCCACCTCCTCTTCATTCATGGAGAGAGCCATCAGACTAAACCTACACTTCCAACTTACCATTTCTGAGAGAGACCCACCTACTCATGTGTTGAGGCCAAGATATTCCATTCCTACCATATGAATCTTGATCTCAAGCCTTCCCCAAGTTGCTTTCCACTCAAACCCTCTTTCCACCAGATCTAAATCCTATGAGAGAGAGTTGAGTGTTGGGGAGACTATAATTTGAAGCACAAGAGCAAGGAGTTCATCATCAACACACCATTTGTTACTTCTTGGAGAGCGGTGTCTCCTAGATTGGCTAAGTGTCACTTGGGAGCCTCCGACAAGATTGTGGAGTTGAACCAAGGAGTTTGTAAGGGCAAGGAGATCGCCTACTTCGTGAAGATCTACCGCTAGTGAGGCAAGTTGAGGGAGTTCCGAACTAGGGGGTGTCCGGATAGCTGAACTATCATCATCGGTCGGACTCCAAGACTATGAAGATACAAGATTGAAGACTTCGTCCCGTGTCCGGATGGGACTTTCCTTGGCGTGGAAGGCAAGCTTGGCGATACGGATATGTAGATTTCCTACCTTCGTAACTGACTTTGTGTAACCCTAGCCCTCTCTGGTGTCTATATAAACCGGATGGTTGTAGTCCATAGGACGAACAACAATCATACCATAGGCTAGCTTCTAGGGTTTAGCCTCCTTGATCTCGTGGTAGATCCACTCTTGTAACACACATCATCAATATTAATCAAGCAGGACGTAGGGTTTTACCTCCATCAAGAGGGCCCAAACCTGGGTAAAACATCGTGTCCCTTGTCTCCTGTTACCATCCGCCTAGACGCACAGTTCGGGAGCCCCTACCCGAGATCCGCCGGTTTTGACACCGACATTGGTGCTTTCATTGAGAGTTCCTCTGTGTCGTCACCGATAGGCTCGATGGCATCTTCAATCATCATCAACGACGCAGTCTAGGGTGAGATCTTCCTCCCCGGACAAATCTTCGTATTCGGTGGCTTTGCACTGCGGGCCAATTCGCTTGGCTAACTGGAGCAGATCGAAAGCTACGCCCCTGGCCGTCAGGTCAGATTTGGAAGTTTGAACTTCACGGCTGACATCCGCGGGGACTTGATCCTTGATGGATTCGAGCCACAGCCGAGCGTGCCGCATTGTCGTGGCAAGCATGATTTAGCTCTGCAGCCGGACAGTACCCTGGAGGCCGCACTCGAAACCGCTCCGATCTTCGATTCAGAGCCAGCTGCGCAGATCGAGGATGGATGCCTAGACACCACCTCAGAGGCCGCAACCTCTACGGTGATAGAGCCGAACACTGACTTTGTCCCTCATAAAGATCGTGACTCCGAGGTGCCGGACTCCTCGCCGGACTCCGAACCTCCCGCGCCCCCCCGATCGAATCTGATTGGGTGCCGATCATGGAGTTCACCGCGGCGGACATCTTTCAACACTCACCTTTTGGCGACATCTTGAGTTCGCTAAAGTATCTCTCGTTATCAGGAGAGCCCTAGCCGGACTGCGGTCATGACGGTTGGGATGCGGACGACAAAGAAATTCAAAGCCCACCCACCACCCACTTGGTAGCCGCTGTCGACGATTTAACCGACATGCTAGACTACGACTCCGAGGACATCAACAGTATGGATGACGATGCCGGAGACGACCAAGAACCCGCGCCTACGGGGCACTGGACAGCCACCTCATCATATGACATATACATGGTGGATATCCCAAAAGATAGGAACAACGAAGGAACAGAGGAGGATGACCCCTACAAAAAGCAGCCCAAGCGCCGGCGTCAGCGGGGCCGCTCTAAATCCTGCCACAGCAAGAATGAAGACTCCGACACCGGAGACAATAATACACCGGACAGTGCCGAAGACAACCCACTCCAGCAAGATGCAGCGCAGGAGGATGGAGACGCCGGCCCTTATGAAGGAGCGGCAGAAGAAGAGGTAGAGGATTATACGCCTCCCTCCGAAGACGAAGCGAGCCTCGACGATGACGAATTCGTCGTGCCTGAGGATCCCGTCGAACAAGAGCGTTTTAAACGCAGGCTTATGGCCACGGCGAACAGCCTCAAGAAAAAGCAGCAACAGCTTAGAGCTGATGAGGATCTGCTAGCCGACAGATGGACTGAAGTCCTCGCGGCCGAAGAGCATGAGCTCGAACGCCCCTCCAAAAGCTACCCTAAACGCAAGCTGCTCCCCCGATTAGAGGAGGAGGCTTACGAACCCGCATCACCAGGAGACAATACGGCCGACCGACCACCCCGTGGTCGCGACAGAGAGGCCTCTAGGCCCTTCACTAGACCCGTACCCCGGCATCGCTCGAAAAGCACACGACCACAGGGGAACACTCCGGACTTGCGAGATATATTGGAGGATAAGGCAAGACAATCACGATCGATCTATGGATCACGTGTGTGTCCCACGATACGTGACGACAACCGTCGCACCGAACACAGTAAGTCCGGCCGGGCCGAACAAAATAGACCAAGCTCTCTTGAGCTCCGTCGTGATATCGCCCAGTACAGAGGCGCCGCACACCCACTATGCTTCACAGATGAAGTAATGGATCATCAAATCCCCGAAGGGTTTAAACTCATCAATATTGAATCTTATGATGGCACAACAGACCCCGCGGTTTGGATCGAAGATTATCTCCTTCACATCCACATGGCCTGCGGTGATGATCTTCACGCCATCAAATACCTCCCCCTCAAGCTTAAAGGACCAGCCCGACATTGGCTCAACAGCTTGCCAGCAGAGGCAATTGGGAGTTGGGAGGACCTGAAAGCCGCATTCCTCGATAACTTCCAGGGCACTTATGTGCGACCACCAGACGCTAATGACCTAAGCCACATAATTCAGCAGCCAGATGAATCAGCCAGACAATTCTGGACACGGTTCTTAACCAAGAAAAACCAAATCGTTGACTGTCCGGATGCGGAGGCCCTTGCGGCCTTCAAGCATAACATCCACGACGAGTGGCTTGCCCGGCAGGTGGGACAGGAAAAGCCGAAATCCATGGCAGCCCTCACATCACTCATGACCCGCTTCTGCGCGGGTGAGGACAGCTGGCTAGCACGCAGCAACAACCTCAGCAAAAATTCTGGCAGTCCGGATTTCAAGGACCGAAATGGCAGGCAACGTCGTAACAAAAACAAATGCTGCATTAACGGCGACAATAGTGAGGATACGACAGTCAATTCTGGATTCAGAGGCTCTAAACCCGGTCAGCGGAAAAAGCCATTCAAACGAACTACTACGGGTCCGTCCAATTTGGACCGAATACTCGACCGCTTGTGCCAGATACACGGCACCCCCAAAAAGCCAGCTAACCATACCAACAGGGACTGTTGGGTATTCAAGCAGGCAGGTAAGTTAATTGCCGAAAACAATGACAAGGGGCTGCATAGCGATGACGAGGACGAGACCCAACCGCCAAACAATAGAGGACAGAAGGGTTTCCCCCCACAGGTGCGGGCGGTGAACATGATATACGCAACGCACATACCCAAAAGGGAGCGGAAGCGTGCACTCAGGGATGTCTACGCGATGGAGCCACTTGCCCCGAAGTTCAATCCATGCTCCTCCTGCCCGATCACTTTTGATCGAAGGGACCACCCCACCAGCATCCGCCACGGCGGATTCGCCGCACTGGTCTTAGACCCAATCATCGATGGATTTCACCTAACTAGAGTCCTGATGGACGGCGGCAGCAGCCTGAACCTGCTTTACCAGGATACAGTGCGCAAAATGGGCATAGACCCCTCAAGGATTAAACCTACCAAAACGACCTTTAAAGGCGTCATACCAGGTGTAGAAACCCATTGTACAGGCTCAATTACACTGGAAGTGGTCTTCGGATCCCCGGATAACTTCCGAAGCGAGTAGTTAATCTTCGACATAGTCCCGTTCCGCAGCGGCTATCATGCCTTGCTCGGACGTACCGCGTTTGCAAAGTTCAATGCGGTGCCGCACTACGCATACCTCAAGCTCAAGATGCCAGGCCCTCGAGGAGTCATCACGGTCAACAGAAACACTGAGCATTCTCTCCGCACAGAGGAACATACAGCGGCTCTCGCGGCAGAAGTGCAATGCGGCCTCTTAAGGCAATTCTCGAGTCCGGCCGTTAAGCGGCCGGACACAGCTAAGCGCGCCCGGAGTAACTTACAACAAGACCACCCGGCACGTTTCGAGCACACGTAGCAGTGCGGCCCCAACCCCAGCTCCCGCGAAATGTCAAAGCAGGTCCTTCGCGTACACCATTACGCTCTGAAGATACCATGGGCATGGGGAGAGGGGCACGACCACGATAAACCCAGACTGCGGCTCAACCACACCAGGGGCTCTCAAGTGTGTCGTTCTTTTTTCTTTTCTTTTTACACTTTTATTTTTTACCCACAGGACTCCGTTTGTCAGAGGCCCTGTCCGGCAGCAGACCTGCCGAACTCACGATGCAACAGCCAGGGAAGGATAAAGGCTACAACGAATATACAGGTGGTCTCCATTACGAGCATTTTTATACACCAATCTGCAGCCTACCCCTGGAGGGGGACATGTTTAACAGTCCCATACCTTGCTTATCGCACTATTTGTATCGTTCTGCATTCGTAGCAGCACTTATTGAATAAAACAATGCAGCACCTTTTTGCTTATAATTGCATTTCTTTTTCATACATATGTTCATTCACGGCATGTTGCATCCGTACACTTTGGTACGGCTAATATACACCAGGGGCTTATGTTTCCCGCATTATGGTGTGATGAGTCCGAACACTTTCACAAGTGCGGCACCCCGAACTTATAGCACTATATGCATCGGCTCCGAATCATGTCTTGGGTCAATAGTTGGGTTTGCCCGGCTCCCATGTTTTGGTACCTTACGTTCCGTTATATCGGCTAAGGTAGCACTGGGAGAACCACTGCGATTGCGCCCCAGTTGAGCTGGGTTAACGCCTCAGTGGAGAAAGCTAAAACTGACCGTCATGATGAGGCGAGAGCCGGTCGCTGTTCGAGAGGTTTTTTGCGAGTCCTTAAAGACTTATGCCGCTTAGAGCGAGGAGCCGGATACTGTCCGGCCAAGGCGTGGATAGCGCCCCAAATTCGGCCTTCCGAAGACTAGGGGCTTCGCCGAAATTTAAAATTATAGAATTCTATGGCTAAGTGAGAGTGTTCAAGCATTATAAGTCCGGTTGCCTTGTTCGCTGTGTTGAGCGCCTCCCTAGATGGACCCAAAAATGGGAACAAGAGCGCTCAATTTATCCCGAACACCCCAGCACTCGTGGCATGGGGGCTGAAGCCGACGACTTGCCATCTCTCAGATTTGATAAACAGCCGCACAGAAGGTAATATTTTAAATTAACAAGCGTTGCTTAGCGCATATGAACTAAGTTTTCAGCGCACAGGATAACAAAATGCGAGTCTACTCAAATATTACATCTTTGGAGCACTCACCCGCAATAGTGCGGGCGCCCTTCAGCACACTCTTATAATACATCTCGGGCGTGCGATGCTCCTTGCCCTCTGGTGGCGGGTCCGTCACGAGCTTCTGGGCATCCATCTTGCCCCAGTGCACCTTTGCGCGGGCAAGGGCCCGACGGGCACCCTCAATACAAGCGGAATGCTTGATGACTTCAACCCACGGGCACGCATCCACCAGCCGCCGCACCAGGCCGAAGTAGCTCCCAGGCATGGCCTCCTTAGGCCACAGCCGAACTATGAGGCCCTTCATGGCCTGTTCGGCCGCCTTGTGGAGCTCGACCAGCTGCTTCAGCTGGTCGCTAAGGGGCACCGGATGTCCGGCCTCAGCATACTGAGACCAGAAGACCTTCTCCGTCGAGCTCCCCTCCTCGGCCCGGTAGAATGCGGCAGCATCGGACACGCTGCGAGGAAGATCTGCGAACGCTCCTGGAGAGCTCCGAATTCGGGTAAGCAACAGGTAATTAACACTCACATGCTTACTTTGCATGAAAAATGCCTTACCCGCTGCTATTTTCTTCACCGCCTCAATCTCCTGGAGTGCCTTGTAGGCTTCGGCCTTAGCGGCTTTGGCACTCTCAAGAGCCGTTGCAAGCTCAGACTCTCGAGTCTTCGAGTCACGCTCCAAGCTCTCATGTTTTTTCACGAGATCCTGGAGCTCTTGCTGTACCTCCGCCACCCGCGCCTCCTGCTTCTCTCGCTCGGTGCGCTCCGCGGCCGCATTGCGTTCGGCCGTGGCCACCGCCTCCTTCAGGGTCGCCACCTCGTTAGTGGCCCCTACAATACCCACGTTATCCTTGTCATTTTTCTTGCAACCAAATCCTTTTCTGTAAGGTACAATTTTCATAAGGTATTACTCACCTTCTTTTTCCTCGAGCTGCTTCTTGGCATGGCCGAGCTCGTTCTCGGACCGCTCGAGGTTTTCCTTCAAAGTATTGACCTCCGCAGTCAGTGCGGCGGAGGTCAGCAGCACAGCCTGCAATCCCATATTGACATATTTTTTATGACTCCTGCGTTTATCTTTCTAAAGATCCTCAGTCCGGCTTTTCTTTCCGAACACCGAACCGAGCATCAGGGGCTACTGTCTATGCGGTACCATTTTACATATATTGAAATTCTTACCTCAAAGCCTGTTAGAAGGCTGCTGCAGGCTTCGGTCAGCCCGCTCTTGGCGAGCTGAACCTTCTGAATCACCGCACTCATAACAGTGCGGTGTTCCTCTTCGATGGAGGCGCCGTTGAGCGCCTCCAGCAAATTATCCAGCACCTCCGGTTGGACGGAGGCAGCCGGCGTCGCGGTCTTGCCCTTCTTACCAAGGGGTCGCCCGCCGGACTCCGGAGCCACTGTGGCCTCCGGGGCTGAGTCCGGTGCAAAGTCCGGGAGGTTGTCCTGTGACACCTCCGGGGCCTCCTCCTCCTGGTGGGTCCCTTCCTGGGATCCCACCTCGGCGTCGTCCGCAGCATGGGGGGTGGAGGCAGTCGGAAGGGAATCCATATCCGACGCACCCAAGGACCCGCTCGACGAAGCGGGAAGATCATCCTTGGGCGGACTGCAGGGTTGTATGCGGCATTAGAAAGACATTATGTGGCGAAAAAAAAAACCTTGAAGTTATTCGGGAGTCCGGATACTTACGATCTCGCCAGGGGCTTGGCCCTTGGAGGCCAGTCCTCGTCGTCGTCACTGGCGTTGGCGGAGCAGTCCGGGGGAAGAGTTTTTCCCTTCTTGGACCCTTCGGCCTCCCTTGTTGGGGAGGCCTTCCTTTTCTTCCCTCCCCCCGCTGGGGGAGAGGCTTTCTTCTTCTCCTCCTCGCCTTGGTGGGAGGAGTCGGCCTCGGATTCATCATCCGATAGCACCTGAAAACGGGAACTCTTCCGAGTCCCCGTGGCCTTCTTCTTGGCCTTCTTCTCCGGCACCACGTGGGGTGCCGGAGCCAGCAGCCCCGTTAGGCGGGCGTCCGCTGGGTCCTCTGGCAATGGGGCCGGACAGATAGTCCGTTCGGCCTTCGCCAGCCAGTCCTGTCAAAGGTAAAGGGAGTTTAGATCCCGCATAGAGTCAAACTATGGAAAACAAGTGGCAAAATCACTTACCTCGTCAGCCGGACGCTGCGAGCGGAATCCGCGATCTTCGGTAGCGGATGCGGGAGCTTCGGCGCCCTTGAACAGCACCTTCCAGACATCTTCGTACGTAGTGTCGAAGAGCCCGCTCAGGGTCTGGTGCTGCGCCGGATCGAACTCCCACATGTTGAAACCCCGTCGTTGGCACGGGAGAATCCGGCGGATGAGCATGACCTGGACTACGTTGACAAGCTTGAGCTTCTTGTCCACCAGCTTCTGGATACAGGCTTGGAGTCCGGTCAGCTCCTCCGAATCCCCCAGATCAGGCCACTCTCTTTCCAGGAGGTGAGCCGTGTAGGGATGCCGGATCTGAATTCGGGGGCCGCTGCCCAATAGGGTCACGCGGCTCGGTGATGTAGAACCACCCCGATTGCCACCCCTTGATGGTTTCCACGAAAGTGCCCTCCAGCCACGTAACGTGGGACATCCTGCCCACCATGGCGCCTCCGCACTCCGCTTGGCTGCCCTTCACAACCTTCGGCTTGACACTGAAGGTCTTGAGCCACAAGCCGAAGTGGGGCTGGATGCAGAGGAAGGCCTCGCACACGACGATAAACGCCGAGATGTTGAGGATGAAATTCGGGGCCAGATCATGGAAATCCAGGCCGTAGTAGAACATGAGCCCCCGGACGAAGGGATGAAGTGGGAAGCCCAGTCCGCGGAGGAAATGGGGAAGAAACACTACCCTCTCATGGGGCCTGGGGGTGGGGATGAGCTCTCCCTCGTCGGGGAGCCGGTGCGCGATGTCGCTGGACAAGTATCCGGCGTCGCGCAGCTTCTGGATCTGCCCCTCCGTGACGGAGGAGGCCATCCACTTGCCTCCCGCTCCGGACATAGTTGGAGAAGGTTGAGGTGAGAAGTGCGGACTTGGGCGCTGGAGCTCGAGTTCGCGGAGATGGATAAGCCAAGGAGGAAGAAGGCGCAGGTAAAAGGGTTGGATCTTTATCCCCTTATATGGGAGGACAAAAACATGTGTCCCCACCGGCCTGGTAAAACTCGCTTATCTCCCAAGCGTCACAATCAATGGCGCGGTTGGGTTACCCACGTCCGTATTGATGGGAATCCCGGAATAAGGGGAACACGATCTCTGCTTCGACAAGACGTGCCAAGGAAACCGCCTCGCTAAACGCGCTGAGGTGGAACAATAAAAACAATTCGAGTAAAGGCTGGGAAGTGGTGTGACGTCACGCCACAGAATACGTCAGCAGATTGATCTTGTGTAATATTATTCTCTCTACGGTGGTATTTGGAATTTATTTTTGCAGAGCCGGACACTATCCTGGTGTTCACAATATTCTATAAATTATTCGGAGGAGGAACCCGCCTTGCAATGCCGAAGACAATATGCGCGCCGGACTCGTCGTCATTGAAGCCTGGTTCAGGGGCTACTGAGGGAGTTCCGGACTAGGGGGTGTCCGGATAGCCGAACTATCATCATCGGCCGGACTCCAAGACTATGAAGATACAAGATTGAAGACTTCGTCCCGTGTCCGGATGGGACTTTGCTTGGCATGGAAGGCAAGCTTGGCGATACGGATAGGTAGATTTCCTACCTTTGTAACCGACTTTGTGTAACCCTAGCCCTCTCTGGTGTCTATATAAACCGGATGGCTGTAGTCCATAGGACGAACAACAATCATACCATAGGCTAGCTTCTAGGGTTTAGCCTCCTTGATCTCATGGTAGATCCACTCTTGTAACACACATCATCAATATTAATCAAGCAGGACGTAGGGTTTTACCTCCATCAAGAGGGCCCGAACCTGGGTAAAACATCGTGTCCCTTCTCTCTTGTTACCATCCGCCTAGACACACAGTTCGGGACCCCCTACCCGAGATCCGCCGGTTTTGACACCGACACAAGTCCTTCGTGGGCGACGGCCATGGTGGGATAGACAAGGTTGCTTCTTCGTGGACCCTTCGTGGGTGGAGCCCTCCGTGGACTCGTGCAGCCGTTACCCTTCGTGGGTTGAAGTCTCCATCAACGTGGATGTACGATAGCACCACCTATCGAAACCACGCCAAAAACATCCGTGTCTCCAATTGCGTTTGAATCCTCCAAACCCTTCCCTTTACTTTCTTGCAAGTTGCATGCTTTAATTTCCGCTGCCTATACACTCTTTGCATGCTTGCTTGAATTGTATGATGATTGCTTGACTTGTCCTAAAATAGCTAAAATCTGCCAAACTATAAAATTGGGAAAAGGTTAAGTTTTTATTGGTCAAGTAGTCTAATCACCCCCTCTAGACATACTTCAAGGTCCTACAAGTGGTATCAGAGCTTTGGTCTCCATTTGCTTTGATTTCCATAGCTTTTGGTGGTCATAGCCTTGGTTTCACAACCTAGGAGAGTATGGCGTCTAGCGAGGGAAATTATCACTGTAGAGGTCCTTACTTTGATGGTACTAATTTTGCTAGTTGGAAGCATAAGATGAAAATGCATATTCTTGGACATAACCCCGCCTTTGGGCAATTATTTGTATTGGCTTGCAAGGTGAATTCTTTGATGGGAGAGAACCGAACCGTGAAGTTAATGCGGAAGAATTGAAGATGCTGCAATACAACGCTCAAGCATGTGACATCATCTTCAACGGATTGTGCCCCGAAGAATTTAACAAGATCAGCCATCTTGAGAATGCAAAGGAAATTTGGGATACTTTGATTGATATGCACGAAGGTACCGAATCCGTCAAGGAATCCAAGTTGGATGTGCTCCAAAGTCAGCTTGACAAGTTCAAAATGAAGGATGGTGAAGGTGTCGCTAAAATGTACTCTAGGCTTGCTCTTATCACAAATGAGATTGCCTGCTTAGGGAGTGAAGAGATGACCGGCAAATTCATCATCAAGAAAATCCTAAGAGAATTGGATGGAAAGTATGATACCGTGTGCACATTGATCCAAATGATGCCAAACTACAAAGATCTCAAGCCAACGGAAGTCATTGGAAGAATTGTTGCTCATGAGATGTCACTCAAGGATAAGGAGGAACTTCACAACAAGTCAAGTGGTGCTTACAAAGCCTCAAGTGAAGCCCCCACATCATCAAGTGAGAAACAAACCTTCAATGAAGAATTGAGCTTAATGGTGAAGAACTTCAACAAATTCTACAAGAGTAGAAGCAAAGAAAGAAGCTCCAAGTCAAGGTCTTACAATGACAAGAGATCTTCTAGTCGAGAGCGCAATTGCTACAATTGTGGGAGGCCTGGACACTACTCCAATGAGTGTACTACACCCTACAAAAGAAAAGAAGATTCTCCAAGAAGAAGGAGCAAAAGAGAAGAATCACCACCAAGAGAGAGGAGTAGTAGAGATGATCGTTATGAACGAAGACCCTCACGGAGAAGCAAGGATTCAGAAAGGAAGGACAAGTCATCAAGGAGCTACACAAAACGAAGACATCAAGCTCATGTTGGTGAATGGGTTTCCGGCTCCGACTACGACAAACACTCCGAGAGAAGCTATCACTCCGACTCCGAGCATACTCAAGATGAAGGTGTTGCCGGTCTAGCACTTGTGTCAACCAACTCCTACGACATATTTGATTCACCAAATGCAGGAATTGGAAGATGCTTCATGGCCAAAGGTCCAAAGGTAACACATCCTGAGTATGTTAATTTTAATAGTGATGAAGATGACTTGCTTGTGGATGATGATTTACTTGTTGACAACTCTAGTGATGAATACTATGATGAAACGTCAATTAATCATGCTAATCAAACAAATGACAATGATAAGGAGAAAATTTAGCTTCTAACTAAAGAGTCACAAACCCTCATGTTGGTAAGGCAAGGGACAAGGTAACCTAATGTTTTCATGGACATCATCTTGGGTGTGCATCACTCTATGTCTATGGATATTCTTGTTTGTTCCTTGTGGGACTAACCCATGTAGGCAAGTTGAAAGTGCAACTCATACCAAAGGATTGCTCCAAAAGATCTACATCAACATTGAGCATCTACATCTTCAACACCTACATGAAGTCATCATCGACAAAACCCAAGGTTAGTTCATCCCTCTAAGGGGGGATCTCACATCTAGGGGGATCTTAACTCTAAGAATTGAGTCAAAGCAACTCTAATGGTGTGAACACATTAATGCATTATGTAAAAGTGGTAACCCCACTTGAGCTTAAACGATGAGTATGACCTATGATCAAATGTTCCCATTTGACTCCTAAGTCAACATAATCATATATAGATGACCTAGTCATCGCCAATTGTTTGATAGATGCTAGAATTGGTTGTGCATGCTTTGCCACATATTTCAATTGCCATCTTATTGTGTGAGCATGTTGATGCATATTTTACTCATTCAAGGACATCCACTTATTGTTTTGATTGTTTGGTTCTTTTCTGTGTGCCAAGTGGATGGACAAGAATGCCTAAGAACCTTCTTTAGCTATCTATGCTTTTCTCGTCTCAAACTCTGTTCATGCTACATCACAAAATTTGATCAAGTCAGATTCAAACCACTCTGTGTGAGGAGCACTCGGAGTCCCCGATTCTTCATGGACTTAAACTTCCAAAACCTCTTTGTGATTCTCGGTCTGACCGATCCTTCCATTTCGGTCCTACCGAGATCATCAAGTTGATCTGAGTTTTCAATCTCGGTGCAACCGATTTGAACTTTTCGGTCTCACTGATTTGCTGTAACTGAACACAGTTATGCATATCGGTGCCACCGAGTTGTTCCACTCGGTCACACCGACAGGGTCGGGCTATATATAGCCACGGGCAAAATTTTGGAAATTTCTCCGAAACCCTTCGCCCGCGCAACAGCTCGCTCTGCCATCGTGGTCTCCGGATCGTCTCCTCGCCACCAGCAGCCTCCTGTCACTAGTCTCCGCCGCCGTCAACGGATTTCGTCCCCACCGTTGCCGCCGTAGAAAGTCCACCGCCAAGTTAGGGTATGGACTTAATCTTTGTGCTATCCACATCTGATTCCTGGCACATTGTTTTCATATTGATTCTTGCCACGATTGAAACTCTTCTATCCAGCCAAAGTAGTTCATAGATTAGATGTGATTCAAATTTTTAGGTTTAGGTTTCCGCCGAAACCATCTCGGACCCACCGAGTTGAAAAAATCGGTCTGACCGATTTGGCTTATGCCATTGCACTAGTGACTCTCGGTCTGACTGAGAATTACTAATCAGTGCAACCAATTTGAGGATTCTATGAAACCCTAGCAGTCTCGGTATCACCGAGTTTGAAAATCGGTGGATCCGAAATGCTTTCTGTGGAAAACTAAGACTGAACTTTTGAATCATTCTTTTGCAAAAACCTCTGCATTTTGTGATGCTCATCTTTTCTATCTCATCTATAACTCTTCACAGGGTCAGCAGTCAGCTCTTGCAGCATGTCTAATCAAAGTGACAGCCAGAACAGGGCAGAAGAGCAGATGGACTTGAGTGAGGGCACTAGTCCCTCAACTTCAGATGAAGGGAGCAGAAGTACTCCTAGCAATTTGCCTAATGCTGCAACTAGGCAAAGGAGGAAAAGAACTTCAGATTCAGAGGATGAAGACTACAAAGCTGAGGAAGATGAGGCTACTTCCAAGAAAGTGGTGCTCAAGAAGGAATATGGCTCAACAAAGGACATAAAGCCAGGCATGAAGATTAAAAGGCCTGCAAGAAGGCAACCTATGCCAAGGCCAGAGCATCAACTCAACTGCCTGAAAATCCTGATCCCAAAGAGCCAGCTGATGAAAGCACGAAGAGGAAGGAAAGGGTCAAGAAGACCATGGCCAGAGTTGTAGGGCAACCTTCAATGATGGAAGAGAAAGAGCCTTCTGCACCAGCACCAAAGGCACCTAATCTTATGGGAGATGCAATCAGATCTGGGGCTGCAACATCTAAGCCCAAGGAAGCACCCAAAGCTGCCCCCAAGGCCAAGTCTGCACCAAAGAGGAATACCAGGGGTATTCCAGCTGCTGAGAAGAACAAGGCCCCAGTGCCTGAGGTTGCTGAGGAGGAAGATGAAGAAGGACATGTTCTAAGGAAGCTCAAGCCCAAGATACCAGACCACAATGATGCCCATCCTGTGGCTGAGGACATGAGAACCAGGAAGGATTCATGGCTGAGACTGTGGAGAATGGCAGATCCATATGCCACAAGAAGAAGGACTGCTGTTGATTACATGTTCCACACAAAGGAACAACAGGACTTCTATGAGACAATTCTGTTGGACAAGAAGCCCATAGTCTGTGACATGAGGTGGGTTGACTAGAAATACATCAAGGAGAATGAAGAGCACTATCCTGGAGTGCAAGACAGCTTTGTTGCTTGTGGAGTTGCAGATTTTGTTGGGAAAAAGCTCACAAATTGGAATGGTGAACTTATCATGCAATTCTACTCCACAGCACATTTTTACCCAGATGGAAGAATTGCTTGGATGTCTGAAGGTACAAGGTACCAATCCACTGTAGAAGAATGGGCAAAACTGATAAATGCCCCAAAGGAAAATGATGATGATCTAGATGTATATGCCAAGAAGAAAATGGGACACAATACCATGTCACACATGTACAAGGAGATCCCAGACAAAGCCCTAGAGACTTTGTTGTCAGGGCTGGCAACCATAAATTGGATTCTGAGGCACACTTTGTTGCCCAAGTTAGGTGACCATAACATGATCAGAGGGCATGCCATCAATATGTTGCATTTATTTGATGTGCCATAGAAATTTAAAGTCATGAGCCTTATAGTTGAAACAATAAAGAGGATTGCAGCAGATCAGAAGAGGAGCCGTGGATATGCACCTCAGATTCAAGAATTGATAAACTCAAAGATGGGCACAGGAAAATATCAGTTGGATAAGGAACACTTTCCACTTTATCCAGACTTTGAGGACAATGAGGTTGTCATTAATGAAGATGATCCACAATCAGTTCAAGCTCAAGAGAAGGAGAAGGCAAAGAGGGAGAAGGCTGCCAAGATGCCAACTCAAGAGGAAGCATCTGAGTATTTCTTCAAAACCAAACAGGAGCAGCTTGGTTACTTGTTAGCATCATCTCTGAGGATTGAGAAGGGGTTGGCCACCCTAACTCAAAACCAGGAGAGCCTGGAAAGAATCATGGAACAAAAATTCTATGATCTAGATGTCAAGATAACTGAGATTCAGTCAGTTGTCGAGCAGATGCAGGATGACATGCAGGAGAGGAAGGGCAAGACTACCACCAATGTGTTTGCCAGAGTGCCCAGAGCCCAGAGGTCAGTTGCAGTGCCAGTGACAGACACTAGAGCAACATCTTCAGCACCAGCTACTGCCCCTTCAGCTCCAGTGCAACCAGCTTCAGCATCAACTCTATCCCCCTCTACATAAACTGAAGCCTTCGTCCTTGGAGTTATCAGGACACCACCACCAGAAGATAAAGCCTGAGAGTCGATCTAGCACTATGCATTTTCTATGAACTTTTTGGTAACTTGTTGCCAATGGGGGAGAAAAATGTATAGATCATAGGCTTCGAGAGAGAGAGAGAGAGTGTTGCTTTTGTTCTCTCTTGCTTTATTTGGTGGTTTTTCAATCTTTGTTTGCTTTTGGTTGAGATACTATGCTTGTGAGACATTGATGATCATGTGTTTGATCATAAGCTACACTTATGCATGTTTGATGATATTATCCTATCTATCTTATGTGATCACTCACTATGCTTGGTGATGAGTGCATGTATTCATTGTTTATTATTTTGAGCGCTCCACCAAGATGTATGTGACATGGAAGAGTAACCCGTGAGCCTAATTCATTGTGCATTTGCAGTCCAAAGCAAATCTAAAACTATGCACAAATTTAGGGGGAGCTCTTGCTTATCACATACTTCTCAAAGCGACGATGTTATTTAAATTTTATTATCATTTGTCGAAGCTTTGATCTATATGTTGTCATCAATTACCAAAAAGGGGGAGATTGAAAGTGCAACTATCCCTAGGTGGTTTTGGTAATTCATAACAACATATAGCTCATTGAGCTAATGCTATTCCAAGACTATTATTTCAGGAAAGCTCAATGAATGGCATGGCATGGATGATGAAAGTGGATCCCTCAAAATACTAAGGATAAAGGATTGGCTCAAGCTCAAAAGCTCAAGACTCTTCATTTTACATTTTAGTGATCCAAGATCACATTGAGTCTATAGGAAAAGCCAATACTATCAAGAAGGGATGAGGTGTTGCTTAATGAGCCTCTTGCTTCATGTGCTTAGTGATATGCTCCAAAAACCCTCAACTACTTTCCCACATCCACAAATGACCTAAACCTAAAGCCAAAATCAGTCACACCAATTCTTCCAATCTGGCGCCACCGATTCCAAAAGTCATAGCCACTGCCACAAACCCTAAGCAAATTGGTCTTACCGATAGGGATCTCGGTCTCACCAAGATGGGGTTGCAATCTCTCTGTTTCCCTTCGTAACGTTTCGGTCTAACCGAAGTGAGCGACCAGTCCCACCGAGATTGCAATGTAAGCTCTCTGTTTCCTTTTTGTAACAATTCGGTCTCACCGAAAAGAGCAAATCGGTCCCACCGAGTTTACCTGACCAACTCTCTGGAAAGCTTATTACCAAATCGGTCTCACCGAGTTTGTGTAATCTGTCCTACCGAGATTACATTATGCCCTAACCCTAACCGAATTGGTCTCACCGAGATGCATGTCAATCCCACCGAAAATCAGTAACGGTCACTAGGTTCACTAAATCGGTCCGACCGAGTTTAACTATTCGGTCCCACCGAGTTTGGTAAATTGTGTGTAACGGTTAGATTTTGTGTGGAGGCTATATATACCCCTCCACCTCCTCTTCATTCGTGGAGAGAGCCATAAGACTAAACCTACACTTCCAACTTACCATTTCTGAGAGAGAACCACCTACTCATGTGTTGAGGCCAAGATATTCCATTCCTACCATATGAATCTTGATCTCTAGCCTTCCCCAAGTTGCTTTCCACTCAAACCCTCTTTCCACCAGATCCAAATCCTATGAGAGAGAGTTGAGTGTTGGGGAGACTATCATTTGAAGCACAAGAGCATTGAGTTCATCATCAATGCACCATTTGTTACTTCTTGGAGAGTGGTGTCTCCTAGATTGGCTAGGTGTCACTTGGGAGCCTCCGACAAGATTGTGGAGTTGAACCAAGGAGTTTGTAAGGGCAAGGAGATCGCCTACTTCGTGAAGATCTACCGCTAGTGAGGCAAGTCCTTCGTGGGCGACGACCATGGTGGGATAGACAAGGTTGCTTCTTCGTGGACCCTTCGTGGGTGGAGCCCTCCATGGACTCACGCAGCCGTTACCCTTCGTTTGTTGAAGTCTCCATCAACGTGGATGTACGATAGCACCACCTATCGGAACCACGCCAAAAATATCCGTGTCTCCAATTGCGTTTGAATCCTCCAAACCCTTCCCTTTACTTTGTTGCAAGTTGCATGCTTTAATTTCCGCTGCCTATACACTCTTTGCCTGCTTGCTTGAATTGTATGATGATTGCTTGACTTGTCCTAAAATAGCTAAAATCTGCCAAACTATAAAATTGGGAAAAGGTTAAGTTTTTATTGGTCAAGTAGTCTAATCACCCCCCTCTAGACATACTTCAAGGTCCTACAAGTGGTATCAGAGCTTTGGTCTCCATTTGCTTTGATTTCCATAGCTTTTGGTGGTCATAGCCTTGGTTTCACAACCTTGGAGAGTATGGCGTCTAGCGAGGGAAATTATCAACGTAGAGGTCCTTACTTTGATGGTACTAATTTTGCTAGTTGGAAGCATAAGATGAAAATGCATATTCTTGGACATAACCCCGCGGTTTGGGAAATTATTTGTATTGGCTTGCAAGGTAAATTGTTTGATGGGAGAGAACCGAACCGTGAAGCTAATGCGGAAGAATTGAAGATGCTGCAATACAACGCTCAAGCATGTGACATCATCTTCAACGGATTGTGCCCCGAAGAATTTAACAAGATCAGCCGTCTTGAGAATGCGTCAAGGAATCCAAGTTGGATGTGCTCCAAAGTCAGCTTGACAAGTTCAAAATGAAGGATGGTGAAGGTGTATGTACTCTAGGCTTGCTCTTATCACAAATGAGATTGCCGGCTTAGGGAGTGAAGAGATGACCAACAAATTCATCATCAAGAAAATCCTAAGAGCATTGGATGGAAAGTATGATACCGTGTGCACATTGATCCAAATGATGCCAAACTACAAAGATCTCAAGCCAATGGAAGTCATTGGAAGAATTGTTGCTCATGACATCTAAATAAGGCCTGCCCAAAGTATCCCTTCCCCCTCCCCCGCATTGATCAAATCATCGACGCCACTGCAGGACATGATTCATTGTGTTTCCTCGACGCATACTCTGGCTACCACCAAATCAAGATGGCAGAGTCAGACCAAGCCGCAACGGCATTCATCACCCCATACGGCCCATTCTGGTTCAACACAATGCCCTTCGGGCTCAAAAACACCGCCGCAACATATCAGCGCATGATTCAGACATGTCTGGCCAACCAGATCGGCAAAACGGTTGAAGCATACGTGGATGAAGTGGTCGTCAAAACCAAACACGTCAAAACTCTAATAGACGACTTGAGTCTCACGTTCGATAACCTCCGAACATATGACATTAGGCTTTACCCGAAAAAAATGCGTTTTTGGCGTACCAGCCGGAAAGCTCTTGGGCTTCATTGTATTCGGTAGAGGAATTGAAGCAAACCCAGCCAAGATCCGAACTCTGTCACAATTGGATATTCCAAAATATCTCAAGCAAATACAAAAATTGACTGGATGAGTGGCGGCTCTAAGCCACTTCATCTCCCGCTTGGGGGAAAAGGCATTACCCCTTTACCGCCTCCTCCGGCGCACCGAACACATCGAGTGGACAGATGCCGCCATGGCCGGACTCGAAGAAATAAAAGCCATACTGGCAACAAACCCTGTCCTGGCTGCGCCGAACATCGGCGAACCAATGTTGTTATACATCGCGGCAACTCACCAAGTTGTAAGCGCAGTCCTCGTCGTCGAACGAGAAACGGACGGACACAAATTCCCTGTCCATAAACCAGTGTACTACGTGTCCACTGTCCTCACTCCATGCAAGTCCCGGTACCCGCATTACCAAAAAATAGCATACGCAATGTTCATGGCATCCCGGAAGCTACGACACTACTTTCAAGAGTGTTCGATAGCAGTAGCCTCCGAAGTGCCTCTTAACAATATCATAAAAAACCGCGACGCAATAGGCCGGATTGCCAAATGGGCCATTGAGCTCCTCCTGTTCGGCATAACATATAATCCACGGCGAGCCATCAAGTCGCAAGCCTTGGCCGACTTTGTCGCTGAATGGACTGAAGCCGAACTCCCTAAAGAGTACGACACATATTCCAACTAGACCATGCACTTTGACGACTCCAAAATGCTGGCAGGTCTGGGGGCTGGCGTCGTCCTGACGTCCCCAACAAGAGATACAGTCCAATATGTACTCCAGATAATGTATACGGACTCCAACAATGCAGCCGAATACGAGGCCCTTCTACATGGCCTCCGGATGGCAGTCTCCATGGGCATTCAACGCCTAGAGGTGCGTGGGGATTCGAACCTCGTGATATCCCAAATAAACGGAGACTTTGACGCCAAAGATCCGAAAATGGAGCTTACCGGAACGCGGTCCTAAATATGTCAGCTCGGTTCGAAGGGCAGGAATTCCACCATATAGCCCGGGAAAATAATCAGGCAGCAGACGTCCTGGCACGCATCGGCGCAAAGCGCGATGCAGTCCCCCCCCCCAACATTTTCTTGGAAAGGCTATTCAAGCCATCCATACAGTGGGAAGGGGAATCCGGAATTAACAATCCGGACCAGGCCGCATCACCTGACCCCGAACACCCTGACACAACGGAAGACTCCGTCAAGGAAGTCACACCCTCAGCCCACGTAATAATGGCAGTAATTTCCCTGTGGACAGAACCATTCTTAGCCTACTTAACTAGGCAGGAACTCCCCGAGGACCAAAATGAGGCACACCGCATAGTGCGGCGATCTAAAGCCTATAAAGTCCATGAAGGAGAGCTTTATAAGAAAAGCACCACCGGAGTCTTTCAAAGGTGTATCTCCGAAGAGGAAGGGCGGAACCTTCTGGCGGAAATTCACGCCGGACTCGGCGGTCACCACACCGCAGCCCGAGCCCTTGTGAGCAAGGCCTTCCGTACCGGATTTTATTGGCCGACGGCCCGGGCAGACGCTCAGGACTTAGTCCAGCGATGCGTCGGTTGCCAATTGTTCGCTAATCAAAGCCACATGCCGCCTATCTCCCTACACACCATACCCATCACCTGGCCTTTTGCGGTCTGGGGGCTTGACATGGTTGGACCCCTTAAAGGAGGAACCCACAAGCAAAAATATCTACTGGTCATGGTGGATAAATTCACCAAATGGATAGAGGCCAAGCCTGTAAAGACGGCCGAATCCGGACCGGTGATAGACTTCATATCCGGGGTTGTACACCGTTCCAGCGTCCCCCACAGCATCATCACTGACAACGGCACAAACTTTACAGCCGACGAAGTTAAACTCTGGTGCAAAAACATGGGCATTAAGCTCGACTGCGCTTCAGTCTATCACCCACAAACTAACGGTCAAGTCGAGCGAGCCAACGGTCTCATAATGAGCGGCATCAAACCCAGACTAGTGCGATCCCTCAAGGAATCTAACACGCACTGGGTAGAGGAGCTTGATTCCGTACTCTGGGGGCTGCGGCCACGCCGAATCGCACTACCGGATTCACACCATTTTTTATGGTATACGGCGTAGAGGCAGTCCTGCCCTGCGACATAATTCATGACTCACCTCGCGTGTGCATGTACGAAGAAAGAGAAGCCGAGCACGATCGGCAGGACAGCTTGGACGCATTGGTGGAGGAGCGCGACGTGGCAAAAGCCCGTTCCGCATTCTATCAACAGCAGGCTCGAAGATATCAAAGCAGAGAAGTACGGGCCAAAACTTATAACGTTGGCGAACTAGTTCTATGCCCGCCGGACAAGAAAAAGGACAAACTAAAGCCCAAATGGGAGGGTCCCTTCATAATCGACCAAGTCCTGACAGGTGGAGCATACCGTCTGCGAAACGCATCGGACAACCGACTCGAGCCGAACCCATGGAACGCAACACGCCTACGAAGATTCTACGCCTAGCGCCAGACTCTGTGTTCGTCTCCTTCCTCTGTCCCTTTTATTTATTTATTTCAAATTAGCTGCCTGGTATTTCTCTCCTTCTCCCTCCCTTTTTTTCTCCAAATCCTTTAGGGGCTTGCCTGCGTGTTGTTCGCACATACTTGACGCGCCACCCGCGCTCATTATACCTGGGGGCTTCTTTATTAGAAGTTTATATAAATGGGCCTCATGCCCAAAACATGTGTGACACTTCCGCATGAACCTTTTATACACCATTATATGCATCTATATGACTTAAGTTTTGGCCAAGCTGGGTTGCCTGGCTCCTGTGCTTACCCCTACGTTCCCGTTTGTTCGGCTAGGTGGTAAAGGGAGCACCTCTGAGATTGTTACTGCCGGGTCAGCCAGATGTGTACCTCAGACTGGGTGAAGCCGAAAGCTAGCGTTCTTAAGGGAATATTCGGTCGGTGAACTAAAAGATGATTTTTCACTTGTTTATTTATCTGCCCCCAGATGCTTTTCTGCTTTCTTTTCGCAGTCCGGACATGCACTTTAGGGCATGCCTCCCAGGGAAAGGAACCCCTAATGGAACTATTCTCACTGGAAGATGTTTCTTACTAACCATGTAATATAACATAACTAGTTGGGCACTTGTCTGCTAAAGCACTTATGACCCCTACGCCTGGTCTCCATGCATGCCCCGATTCTTACATAACCGATAGGATATTCGGACACACTCCAGACTATCGGGTCCAGAGGTTGAAGCGAAAAGGTCCGCAATGACAAATGATCTACAATCCGGCTAGAAGGCATTTTACATGTCATTTTAAATTACATAGCCAATTTGACTAGGTATATTCTTCTTCAATACCATCCAACAGGCTGTCTAATTTATAGTCCTGTTGGGAATACTTGGCAGCCAGCTCTACCTGGCCATACACCAAACTGACAGGGATCTCCTTCCCGTCGGGCCCCACAGGGCCGACCTTGGCCATGTGGTTCGGGTCAGCCTTCGTGTACCGAGGCTTCACCATGGCCCAGGCCTCCCTGGCACCTTGACGCCAGGCCGATATCTTCCATAACCGGAAGTGCTGCCGCACTCCCTTCAGCTTCTCTGCAAGCTCTCCAAGGCCTTCGGGCATGGAGAGGGATGGCCACATAGCCTGGACGACGCCTTGCATCGCCTGCGGAACTCGTTCGTGAAGTTGCAACAGCTCAGGAAGAAGGTCCCCTACTGAACCGGGCATTTCCTCCACAGGACGACCTGTCAGCATATCTACAGACATAGCTCTGTCAATCGACTTCCTCGCCGAACTTTTTTTTCGAAGATTCGTTCAAGCACTTACTAAAAATGCCGCGTCAAAGTCGTCGATTCTCCTTTACGGAATCAGACAGCTGAGCACGAACATCCTTTAGTTCCTCGCCCAGCTGGGTATTGGCGTCTTGAAGCTTGTTCTTCTCTTGCCTCACCCTCGTCAGCACGCTCTCGCTGGCCTTTAACTGGCATAGGAGTTGTTGCTTGTCCGGATTCACTCTGACCCCATCTGCACTGTTATTGTCAGAATTGCACACATGCCGCACTTCACAACAGAATTATCTTTCGAAGCATATATTACCTGAGGGGGTCCCCTTGGCATTCTCTGAAGCGGCCAGTGCAGCCTCAAGTTGGGCCTTGCACCCTTCCATCTCCTGGGACAGTTGCGTATTCTTTTTTGTAAGATCCTTCTTAACGTATGATCCTTAAATCCGTTATCTTAACTGTTTCAAGTCTCGGGGGCTACTGACATATATGACCATCAGATTTACTCACCCGTATGTCTTTCACATACTGCTCTGTGGCTCTGGCTAGACCATTTTGAGCGGCACGGAGGTACGCATCTCCCGTATTAAAGGCGTTCAATGCCTCTGGGGAAAAACATGCGTCCTGAAGAACAGTTCGGCGATGCCTGTGGTTCATGGAACTCTCCACCTCTGAATTGGTGGCAGATAGCCCGTCTGCATCCTCTGTCGGAGGAACGTCCGACGCGCGCCCCGTGTCCGCCTCCGCTTCCGGACCCGGCCTTGAAGTCTGGCCGGTGGATACAGTCCGGCGGGCTCTCTTCTTCCTAGGGAGAACATGGGCGTTAGCGTAATTTGAGGGCATGAACCCTAGGCGTTAAGTTCGCACGCGGTACCGTTGCACCGGAGTTTCGATCTGGTCCGCACTTCTTTTTGGCCCGCCTGGCTTCAACGACCCTTGTTGGCTACCCACCGCGGGCTAGGCCCTCCGCCTCAAGGATTTCCCCTGCAAAACGAAACACTATTGGTTTATGGCAATGAAAATAAGGCATGGATGGATCCTCTTGAAAGTACTAGGACTTCGGTCTTGGTTACCTTTGAGGCCGGAAGTAGTCCGGGATAGTCGGCCGTAATGGCCACTAAGGTATTGTCCTTACTCAATTGATAAAACACCCCATCAATTAGCTCCACACCTAAGTCCGGGTCCTCTTGGGAGTCCGGATCGAGGGACCGTTCCGGGTCCTCGGGTTGTGGAGGAGGGTTGTTTATCTCCTTCACAGTCTGGCGTAGCTCCTGCGTTAAAATTGCTAGACTAAGTACTCAATTATGGGAATTTGAAAACAGGTAGGCAAGTGAAAATGTTCGCTCACCCAGCTTGGAGGACTGTACATGGAGAATCCGCCCCGTGGGTTGACACGGAGGAATTCCCCTTCTTCTCCCTTGTACAAAGCAGATAAGATCTTCGTTAGAGTGGCAGCCGAATCCGGCCCCTTGCGACCGCACCGGGTGGCATCGTCCTCCCCGTTGAAATCCCACATGGGGTGGCCTCTGTACTGAAGCGGCTGCACCCCCCGCATAATGCATGTGGCCATGACCTCGATCATGGTCAGTCCGGAATGAGCCAACAACCTTATCTGGCTCATCAGGTAAAGGACGTCCCTGTCAGTTTCCCTCTGAGGGTTCCGTGGGCGCCAGCTCAGGCGTTTCTTCAATGGAGCGTTATTGAACTCAGGGAGGCCGATCCGTACAGGGTCCGGCAGGGGGACGTCGTCCATATAAAACCATTCCGAAGGCCAGTCCTCGGACGCCTTCTTTGGGGTTCCGGATAGATATCCGGTCCCGGCGATGCGCCATAGTTCGGCTCTGCCCACTTGATAAATTGACCCCTCCTGAGAGCGGGGCACAAGGCAGAACAACCTCTTCCACAGCGTGAAATGGGCCTCGATGCCCAAAAACAGCTCGCAGAGGGCCACGAAGCCCGCAATATGCAGTACGGAGGCAGGCGTGAGGTTGTGTAGCTGGAGGCCGTAAAACTCCAGTAGCCCTCGGAGAAACGGATGAATTGGAAATCCGAGTCCTCTTATTAAATAAGGGACTAGGCATACCCGCTCTCCTTGGGAGGGATTGGGGACGCTCTTCGCCTGCTCTCCGCCGCTATAGGTGGCAATCCCGGCTCGAACTGGGACCATATATGCTGGGGGGAGGATCCCCTTGGATTGACGCACTACTAGCTTGCTATGCGGGATGGAACACCGCTCCCAATCTCCGGGCCGAGGGCTGGAGAGGCGAGACAAGGAGCTGCTTCGACCGGCCATGGTGGAATGGATCTCTGTCGAAAGCGCTCTGATGAATACTCGCGGAGGGAAGGTGGTGTGAATTGGATCTAAATCCCCGTCTCTTTTATGGGCGGCTCATTTACGCGGCCGGGGGGGTAAATGAAAAAATCCCCTAGCTTTTCGCATTCGTTTGACATGTGGAAGATGGTCATTATTGGGCACAGAAGCTGAGGAGAGCAGCACGCACTAGAAGACGGACACTATCCGACAGGTACATCGAAATTGGAGAAGAACCCGCCTTGCAATGCCGAAGACAAACTTGCGCGCCGGACTTATCGTCATTGAAGCCTGGTTCAGGGGCTACTGAGGGAGTCCTGGATTAGCGGGTGTCTGGATGGCCGGACTATGACCTTTGGCCAGACTCCCGGACTATGAAGATACAAGATTGAAGACTTCGTCCCGTGTCCGGATAGGACTTTCCTTGGCGTGGAAGGAAAGCTTGGCGATACGATATGTAGATCTCCTACCATTGTAACCAACTCTGTGTAACCCTAACCCTCTCCGGTGTCTATATAAACCGGAGGGTTTTAGTCCATAGGACGAACAACAATCATACCATAGGCTAGCTTCTAGGGCTTAGCCTCTCTGATCTCGTGGTAGATCAACTCTTGTACTACCCATATCATCAATATTAATCAACCAGGAGTAGGGTTTTACCTCCATCGAGAGGGCCCGAACCTGGGTAAAAACATTGTGTCCCTTGTCTCCTGTTACCATCTGCCTAGACGCACAGTTCGGGACCCCCTACCCGAGATCCGCCGGTTTTGACACTGACATCTCCCATGCATTGATCCAGCAAGGAGAGAGGGAGAGGTTGGGGAAGACTCCGTCCAGCAGCAGCACAACGGCGTGGTGGTGGTGGAGGAGCGTGGCACTCCAGCAGGGCTTCACCAAGCACCGCAAGAGACGAGGAGGGAGAGAGGTAGGGCTGCGCCAGGGAGAAGTCAAAACTCATGTGTTTGCAACCCCAAAGACCTCAACTATATATAGGGGAGAGGGAAGGGGCTGCTCCCCCTCTAGGGTTCCCACCCCAAGGGGTGCGGCAGCCCCAAAACCCATCTAGGGTGGCGGCCAAGGGGGGAGAGGGGAAACTTGCCCCCCAAGTAAGGTGGAGGCGCCCCCTCCCCAAACCCTAGGTGCCTTGGGCCCTGGTGGGGGGGGGGGGCGCACCAGCCCACCTGGGGCTGGTCCCCTCCCACAATTGGCCCATGCAGCCCTCTGGGGCCGGTGGCCCCACTTGGTGGACCCCCGGGACCCTCCCGGTGGTCCCGGTACATTACCGACATCACCCGAAACTTTTCCGGTGACCAAAACAGGACTTCCCATATATAAATCTTTACCTCCAGACCATTCCGGAACTCCTCGTGACATCCGGGATCTCATCTGGGACTCCGAACAACATTTGGTAACCATGTATATCTATTCCCTACAACCCTAGCATCATCGAACCTTAAGTGTGTAGACCCTACGGGTTCGGGAACCATGCAGTCATGACCGAGACGACTCTCCGGTCAATAACCAATAGTGGGATCTGGATACCCATGTTGGCTCCCACATGTTCCACGATGATCTCATCGGATGAACCACGATGTCGAGGATTCAATCAATCCCGTATACAATTCCCTTTGTCTAGCGGTATTGTACTTGCCCGAGATTCGGTCGTCGGTATGCCGATACCTTGCTCAATCTCGTTACCGGCAAGTCTCTTTACTCGTTCCATAACACATCATCCCATGATCAACCCCTTGGTCACATTGTGCACATTATGATGATGTCCTACCGAGTGGGCCCAGAGATACCTTTCTGTCACACGGAGTGACAAATTCCAGTCTCGATTCGTGCCAACCCAACAGACACTTTCGGAGATACCTGTAGTGCACGTTTATAGCCACCCAGTTATGTTGTGACGTTTGGTACACCCAAAGCATTCCTACGGTATCCAGGAGTTGCACAATCTCATGGTCTAAGGAAATGATACTTGACATTAGAAAAGCTTTAACATACGAACTACACGATCTTTGTGCTTGGCTTAGAATTGGGTCTTGTCCATCACATCATTCTCCTAATGATGTGATCCCGTTATCAACGACATCCGATGTCCATGGTCAAGAAACTGTAACCATCTATTGATCAACGAGCTAGTCAACTAGAGGCTTACTAGGGACATGGTGTTGTCTATGTATCCACACATGTATCTGAGTTTCCTATCAATACAATTATAGAATGGATAATAAACGATTATCATGAACAAGGAAATATAATAATAATAACTAATTTATTATTGCCTCTAGGGCATATTTCTAACAGTCTCCCACTTGCACTAGAGTCAATAATCTAGTTCACATCGCCATGTGATTAACACTCACAGGTTACATCACCATGTGACTAACATCCAAAGAGTTAACTAGTGTCACTAAACTAGTTCACATCATCATGTGATTAAGACTCAATGAGTTCTGGGGTTTGATCATGTTTTGCTTGTGAGAGAGGTTTTAGTCAATGGGTCTGCAATATTCAGATCCGTATGTACTTCACAAATCTCTATGTCATATTATAAATGCTGCTTCCACGCTCCACTTGGAGCTATTCCAAATGGTCGCTCCACTATACGTATCCGGTTTGCTACTCAGAGTCATTCGGATAGGTGTTAAAGCTTGCATCGATGCAACTCTTTACGTCGAACTCTTTATCACCTCCATAACCGAGAAACATATCCTTATGCCACTAAGGATAATTTTAACCGCTATCTGGCCAGGTATTTAGCAAGGCACACATCAGGTGCGGTACACATCATATCATACTGTAGAGCCTACATCTAAAGCATAGGGGACGACCTTCGTCCTTTCTCTCTTTTCTGCCGTGGTCGAGCTTTAAGTCTTAACTTCATACCTTACAACTTAGGCAAAAATTCCTTCTTTGACTGATCCATCTTGAACACCTTCAAGATCATGTTAAGGTATGTGCTCATTTGAAAGTACCATTTAGCGTTTTTGGTCTATCCTCATAGATCTTGATGCTCAATGTTCAAGCAGCTTAATCCAGGTTTTCTATTGAAAAACACTTTTCAAATAACCGTATATTCTTTCCAGAAATTCCACATCATTTCTGATCAATCAATATGTCAACAACATATACTCATCAGAAATTCTATACTGCTCCCACTCCTTTGGAAATACAAATTTATCATAAACTTTGTATAAACCCAAAATCTTTGATCATCTCATCAAAGCGTACATTCCAACTCCGAGATGCTTACTCCAGTACTTAGAAGGATTGCTGGAGCTTTGCATACTTGTTAGCGTCTTGCATGATTGTCAAAACCTTCTGGTTGTATCACATACAACCTTTCCTCAAGAAAATTGTCGAGGAAACAATGTTTTGACATCCTATCTGCAAGATTTCATAAATCATGCAGTAATTGCTAATATAATTCCAACAGACTCTTAGCATCGCTACGAATGAGAAAGTCTCATCGCAGTCAACTCCTTGAACTTGTCGGAAAACATCTTAACGACAAGTCGAGCTTTCTTAATGGCGATACTTACCATCATTCTCTGTCTTTCTTTTAAAATCCATCTGTTCCCAATAGCCTTACGACCATCAAGTAGTTCTGCCAAAGTCTACACTTTGTTTTCATACATGGATCCTCTCTCGGATTTTATGGCCTCGAGCCATTTGTCGGAATCCGGGCCCACCATCGCTTCTCCATAGCTCGTAGGTTCATTGTTGTATAGCAACATGACCTCCAAGACAGGATTACCGTACCACTCTGAAGCAGTACGCGTCCTTGTCATCCTATGAGGTTCAGCATTGACTTGATCCGAGGCTTCATGATCACTATCATCAGCTTCCACTTCAATTGGTGTAGGTGCCACAGGAACAACTTCCCGTGCCCTTCTACACACCAGTTGTGGTGACAGTTCAATAACCATATCAAGTCTTCACCATCCTCCCACTCAATTTTTCGAGATAAACTTTTCCTCGAGAAAGGACCCGATTCAAGAAACAATCCCTATTGCTTTCAGATCTAAATTAGGAGGTATACCCAACTGTTTTGGGTGTCCTATGAAGATGCATTTTATCTGCTTTGGGTTCAAGCTTATCACCTGAAACTTTTTCACATAAGCGTCGCAGCCCCAAACTTTTAAGAAACGACAACTTAGGTTTCTCCAAACCATAGTTCAAACCGTGTCGTCTCAACGGAATTACGTGGTGCCCTATTAAAGTGAGTGCGGTTGTCTCCAATGCCTAACCCATGAACGATAGTGGTAACTTGATATGAGACATCATGGTACGCACCATATCCAATAGGGTGCAACTATGATGTTCGGACACACCATCACACTATGGTGTTCTAGGCGGTATTAATTGTGAAACAATTTCCACAATGTCTTAATTGCGTGCCAAAGCTCGTAACTCAGATACTCATCTCTATGATCATATCATAGACATTTTATCCTCTTGTCACGATGATCTTCAACTTCACTCTGAAATTACTTGAACCATTCAATAATTTAGACTTATGTTTCATCAAGTAAATATACTCAGTATCTACTCAAATCATCCGTGAAGTAAGAACACAACGATATCCACTGCGTGCCTTAGCACTCATTGGACTTCACACATCAAAATGTGTTACTTCCAACAAGTTGCTTTCTTGTTCCATTTTACTGAAAACGAGGCTTTCAGTCATCTTGCTCATGTGGTATGATTTGCATGTCTCAAGTGATTCAAAATCAAGTGAGTCCAAACGGTCCATTCGCATGGAGTTTCTTCATGCATATACACCAATAGACATGGTTCGCATGTCTCAAACTTTTCAAAAACGAGTGAGTCCAAAGATCCATCAATATGGAGCTACTTCATGCGTTTTATACCAATATGACTTACATGGCAGTGCCACAAGTAAGTGGTACTATCATTACTATCTTATATCTTTTGGCATGAAAAATGTGTATCACTACGATCGATATTCAATAAACCATTCTTTTAGGTGCAAGACCATTGAAGGTATTATTCAAATAAATAGAGTAACCATTATTCTCCTTAAATGAATAACCGTATTGCGATAGACATAATCCAATCATGTCTATGCTCAACGCAAACACCAAATAACAATTATTTAGGTTTAACACCAATCTTGATGGTAGACGGAGCAGGCGATGCTTGATCACATCAACCTTGGAAACACTTACAACACATATCGTCAGCTCACCTTTAGCTAGTCTCTGTTTATTCCGTAGCTTTTATTTCGAGTTACTAACACTTAGCAACCGAACCGGTATCTAATACCCTGGTGCTACCAGGAGTACTAGTAAAGTACACATTAACATAATGTATATCCAATATACTTCTATCGACCTTGCTAGCCTTCTTATCTACCAAGTATCTAGGGTAATTCTGCTCCAGTGGCCATTCCCTTTATTACAGAAGCACTGAGTCTCGGGTTTGGGTTCAACCTTGGGTTTCTTCACTAGAGCAGCAGCTGATTTGCCGTTTCATGAAGTATCCCTTCTTGCCCTTGCCCTTCTTGAAACTAGTGGTTTCACTAACCATCAACAATTGATGCTTCTTCTTGATTTCTACTTTCGCGGTGTCAAACATTGCGAATATCTCAAGGATCATCTATCCCTGATATGTTATAGTTCATCACGAAGCTCTAGCAGCTTGGTGGCAATGACTTTGGAGAAACATCACTATCTCATCTGGAAGATGAACTCCCACTTGATTCAAGTGATTGTTGTACTCAGACAATCTGAGCACAAGCTCAACGATTGAGCTTTTCTCCCTTAGTTTGCAGGCTAAGAAAATCGTCGGAGGTCTTATACCTCTTGACGTGGGCACGAGCCTGAAATCCCAACTTTAGCCCTCGAAACATCTCATATGTTCCGCGACGTTTCGAAATCGTCTTTGGTGCCTCAACTCTAAACCATTTAACTGAACTATCACATAGTTATCAAAACATGTATGTCAGATGTTCGCAACATCCACAGACGATGTTCGGGGTTTAGCACACTGAGCGGTGCATTAAGGACATAATCTTTCTACGCAGCAATGAGGACAATCCTCATTTCACGGACCCAGTCCGCATAATTGCTACTATCAACTTTCAACTAAATTTTCTCTAGGAACATATCTAAAATAGTGGAACTAAAACGCGAGCTACGACATAATTTGCAAAGACCTTTTGACTATGTTCAGGATAATTAAGTTCATCTTATGAACTCCCACTCAGATAGACATCCCTCTAGTCATCTAAGTGATTACATGATCCGAGTCAACTAGGCCGTGTGCGATCATCACGTGAGACGGACTAGTCATCATTGGTGAACATCTTCATGTTGATCGTATCTACCATACGACTCATGCTCGACCTTTCGGTCTCTTGTGTTCCGAGGCCATGTCTGTACATGCTAGGCTCGTCAAGTCAACCTAAGTGTTTCACTTGTGTAAATCTGGCTTACACCTGTTGTATGTGAACGTTAGAATCTATCACACCCGATCATCATGTGGTGCTTCGAAACAATGAACTTTCGCAATGGTGCACAGTTAGGGGGAACACTTTCTTGAAATTTTAATGAGGGATCATCTTATTTACTACCGTCGTTCTAAGCAAATAAGATGCATAAACATGATAAACATCACATGCAATCAAAAGTGACATGATATGGACAATATCATTTTGCTCCTTTTGATCTCCATCTTCGGGGCTCCATGATCATCATTGTCACCGGCATGACACCATGATCTCCATCATCATGATCTCCATCATCGTCTCTCCATGAAGTTGTCTCGCCAACCATTACTTCTACTACTATGGCTAACGGTTTAGCAACAAAGTAAAGTAATTACATGGCATTGTTCAATGACACGCATGTCATACAATAAATTAAGACAACTCCTATGGCTCTTGCCGGTTGTCATATTCATCGACATGCAAGTCGTGATTCCTATTACAAGAACATGATCAATCTCATACATCACATATCATTCATCACATTCTTTTGGCCATATCACATCACATAGCATACCCTGCAAAAACAAGTTAGACATCCTCTAATTGTTGTTTGCATGTTTTATGTGGCTGCTATGGGTTTCTAGCAAGAACGTTTCTTACCTACGCAAAACCACAATGTGATATGCCAATTGCTATTTACCCTTCATAAGGACCCTTTTCATCGAATCCGTTCCGACTAAAGTGGGAGAGACTGCCACCCGCTAGCCACCTTATGCAACAAGTGCATGTCAGTCGGTGGAACCTGTCTCACGTAAGTGTACGTGTAAGGTCGGTCTGGGCCGCTTCATCCCACAATACCGTCAAAACAAGATAGGACTAGTAACGGTAAGCATACTGAACAAAATCAATGCCCACAACAACTTGTGTTCTACTCGTGCATAGAATCTACGCAATAGACCTAGCTCATGATGCCACTGTTGGGGAACGTAGCAGAAATTCAAAATTTTCTACGCATCACCAAGATCAATCTATGGAGTAATCTAGCAACAAGGGGAAGGAGAGTGCATCTACATACCCTTGTAGATCGCTAAGCGGAAGCGTTCAAGTGAACGGGGTTGAAGGAGTCGTACTCGTTGTGATCCAAATCACCGGAGATCCTAGTGCCGAACGGACGTCACCTCCGTGTTCAACACACGTGCAACCCGGTGACGTCTCCCATGCCTTGATCCATCAAGGAGAGAGGGAGAGGTTGGGGAAGACTCCGTCCAGCAGCAGCACAACAGCGTGGTGGTGGTGGAGGAGCGTGGCACTCCAGCAGGGCTTCACCAAGCACCGCAAGAGACGAGGAGGGAGAGACGTAGGGCTGCGCCAGGGAGAAGTCAAAACTCATGTGTTTGCAACCCCAAAGACCTCAACTATATATAGGGGAGAGGGAGGGGGCCGCGCCCCCTCTAGGGTTCCCACCCCAAGGGGTGCGGCAGCCCCAAAACCCATCTAGGGTGGCGGCCAAGGGGGCGAGAGGGGAAACTTGCCCCCCAAGTAAGTGGAGGCGCCCCTCCCCATACCCTAGGCACCTTGGGCCCTGGTGGGGGGGGGTGCACCAGCCCACCTGGGGCTGGTCCCCTTCCACAATTGGCCCATGCAGCCCTCTGGGGCCGGTGGCCCCACTTGGTGGACCCCCGGGACCCTCCCGGTGGTCCCGGTACATTATTGACATCACCCGAAACTTTCCGGGTAACCAAAACAGGACTTCCCATATATAAATCTTTACCTCCGGACCATTTTGGAACTCCTGGTGACGTCCGGGATCTCATCCGGGACTCTGAAAAATATTCGGTAACCACGTATATCTATTCCCTACAACCCTAGCGTCACCGAACCTTAAGTGTGTAGACCCTACGGGTTCGGGAACCATGCAGTCATGACCGAGACAACTCTCTGGTGAATAACAAACAGCGGGATCTGTATACCCATCTTGGCTCCCACATGTTCCACGATGATCTCATCGGATGAACCACGATGTCGAGGATTCAATCAATCCCGTATACAATTCCCTTTGTCTAGCGGTATTGTACTTGCCCGAGATTCGATTGTCGGTATGCCGATACCTTGTTCAATCTCGTTACCAACAAGTCTCTTTACTCGTTCCGTAACACATCATCCCGTGATCAACCCCTTGGTCACATTGTGCACATTATGATGATGTCCTACCGAGTGGGCCCAGAGATACCTCTCCGTCACACGGAGTGACAAATCCCAGTCTCGATTCATGCCAACCCAACAGACACTTTCGGAGATACCCGTAGTGCACCTTTATAGCCACCCAGTTACGTTGTGACGTTTGGTACACCCAAAGCATTCCTACGGTATCCGGGAGTTGCACAATCTCATGGTCTAAGGAAATGATGCTTGACATTAGAAAAGCTTTAGCATACGAACTACACGATCTTTGTGCTAGGCTTAGGATTGGGTCTTGTGTATCACATCATTCTCCTGACGATGTGATCCCGTTATCAACGACATCCAATGTCCATGGTCAAGAAACCGTAACCATCTATTGATCAACGAGCTAGTCAACTAGAGGCTTACTAGGGACATGGTGTTGTCTATGTATCCACACATGTATCTGAGTTTCCTATCAATACAATTATAGCATGGATAATAAACGATTATCATGAACAAGGAAATATAATAATAATAACTAATTTATTATTGTCTCTAGGGCATATTTCCAACAGGAATCCATCGAGGGTGATTCCTCGGGTTTTCCTCCTTGATGTTATGGACACACGGTAACCCGGACTTTACTTGAGACCATTGATGAAGTCGGTTCGGCCCTGAGGGGTACCCGCGAGTTGATGTGAAAGTCGGGTGGGACAAGAGAGCACCCACGAGTTTTCCACGTGGCACGGTCGGGCAGTCTGGGCCCTTGCCGTAAGTCCACGAGATGGGGCGATGGGGTCACATTATCGTGAGTCTCTGCTCGTCTCCGCGAGCCCCCAATGCACTAACAGGTTTGGGTATTTGTTCTGAGTTGGCCTCTGGCCTTTACGCACTAACCAGCATGCGAGAATAGTTATGGGCCTCGACATTGCAGTATCAGCCGAAGCTTAGTCAGACGTCCAGTTCATCATCGTGGGCCTGTCGGGCCAGTGCCATCCATGATGAGGTGGTGCTCGTCTTGGCTCGTCGCACAATGACCCGGAGTGCTGCGGGCGATGGGCTCAAGACCCCGGAGTGCTTAGGATGTAGACCGACGGGGACCTATCTGCTGAGCCTAAGTAGGGCTGCGACGTGTTGATTTTCCGAGGCCGGGCATTGACCCAGAAAAGTGTGTCTGGCCAGAGTAATCAAGTGTGTTGGGTAACGTGGTGCACCCCTACAGGAAAGTTATATATTCAAATATTGTGTCCATAGTAATGGACATCCAGACTTCTATCCTGATCTTATATAACTATAAATGGATACTTGAGATAGGTGATGGATATGTGGCTCCGAGATTGCTTTCTCGCAGGGAGTCGAGGAAGGATCTCTAGGTGTTGTTTCTACAACATGTTTGTTAAATATTAAAATGCTATTCTTTACTCTTCTACATGCTGCAAGATGCTTGGAGCTGCTTGAAGATGCTAGTCTTTGTTAGGCTAGGCCTTCCCCTCTATTCTGGCATTCTGCAGTTCAGTCCACAAATACAAACCTTCCATTTGATACCAATGCATACTTAGTATAGATCTGATGCTTGCGAGTACTTTGGATGAGTACTCACGGTTGCTTTGCTACCCCCCTTTTCCCCCTTCTTTCTTCTTTCCGGTTGATGCAACCAGATGGTGGATCCCTGGAGCCAGATGCCACCACTGACGGATGCTACTATGTGGAGACCCCCGACGACTAGGAGTAGTTAGGAGGTCCCAGGCAGGAGGCCTTGCCTCTTCGGTCGTTGTTATTTTGTGCTTGCCTTCTTAAGGCATCCTTGTTTAACTTATGTTTGTACTCAGATATTGTTGCTTTCACTGACACTCTTGTGTATAGAGCTTTTGTATTTGAGCCCTTGAGACCCCTGACTTGTAATATAAAGCTTGTTTTCTTTTATTTGTGTTTAGAGTTATGTTGTGATATCTTCCTGTGAGTCCCTGATCTTGATCGTACACACTTGCGTGTATGATTAGTGTATGATTGAATCGGGGGCGTCACAAGTACTTAAAGTGGTGATTTGTTTTATTATACAAATGCATCTCATGAGGTTTTTTTGTTATTTTTTGTGTGATTGAAGTTTTCAAGTTTTGGGTGAGATCACGATGGATGAAGGAATAAGGAGTGGCAAGAGCCTAAGCTTGGGGATTCCTGAGTGTAGCGACCCGACCTCAGACGGTCAAGTCTCTGTGCATCAGTGTCATCCCTGGATCAGTAATGCTGACACGCACAGTACTCAAAGGATTTATAACAGAGTAGCAATCACACACTTATTACATCGAATGTCTCAAAAGAGAACTTATTACAATAATATGGCATAAGGCCATCTAATGCGAAAACAGCGGAAGGCTTGGAAGATAAGTGAGTCCATCAACTCCAACGGCATAGCTGAGCTGCACGACAATGACCTAATGAACCTTACTCCTCGTCTGAAAAGTCTGCAACATAATACGTTGCAGCCCGAGAAACGGGTCAGCACATGGAATATGCTGGCAATATAACACAGTAAAATAACAACAGAATAATGCTACAACTACATGCATATTTGGTTGGTGGAAAGCTCTATGGTTACAGTTTTGCATAAAGCCAATTTTTCCCTACTACAAAGGAATATATTTTATTTAACTATCATGGTAGTTGAACAACATTGAGAAGGTAACCCCAACTCAATCCCAATTAAAGTGATTAACAACCCAACAATATTAATTAAGAGTGATGAGATACATAAGAAGCTTCAAATACTAGATACTCAGAATTGTCCATAACCGGGGACACGGCTAACCATGATTAGATTGTACACTCTGCAGAGGTTTGCGCACTTTTCCCCACAAGACTCGATCGCCTCCATTGATTTCTCGCACTGCATGGTGTTTGAGAAACGGATGACCGAGACATAGTCTTTCGAAAACATTAACTCTCTACTCCGGGTAGACCATACAAAACCTACAAAACCCACCACCTGCTGATATACCTGTTCAAGAGCTTCACGTAAATTACTCAACTATGCTAGAGCCCATAATAGCTTGTGGCTGCACATGGAAGTTTCTAGCATAAGTCATCTCAGTTCCCTTTGAGCCTGGGTGGCGGTCCATAGGAAAATCACACGGTAAACCCGGGATTTCAAAAAAAAAAGGCAATCACTGGTATCCCCAGGTGCCTCAATCCACCCAGATGTGTATTAAAGTTGCCACCTTAGATTGAACCATTAATTAACAATCTCACATCTGTCATGGAATACACTCAAACCCAAACCATGTCTACGAGCATAGCATTGCGGTATAAGCATAACGTAGAAGTAACTCCCAAGGGTTTGATAATAAACAGGGCAATAGGTTCTACCTCATTAACTACTTCCCAAAACCCACATGTTAAAGACATCCTAATCATGCAATGTTTGAGGGTTGAACTAATGCAATGAAAACTGGGTATGAAAAGAGTATGATCAATGTGTTACTTGCCTTGCTGACGATCTGCGAAACCTAGAGACTCATAGTAACACGCTTCGCACTCCGGGAATTCTATCACAAACAAACAATAACATAGATAAGCAACTAGCAATGAAAACTTCAACTGAAAGCAAAGAAGCAGCAAGTTCAACTTAAGAATTCTGGGGTAGCAAAAGAATCAAAACAAACGGAGCAACGAAACTCAAACGGCAAAGAAACAAAATCCGTTTACTAATCTGGACTAAGGTCAAATTTTTACAGTACCAAAACTTAGTTTAAGTGGGTTAAACAGAAAGAGGGTCTCGAGACGAAACTCCAGGCTTTTGAATCACCTGATTCCGACTAACAAGCGAAAAATAAACAGAAACTAAGATTGGATCGGAAATCGCGATCAGAAAAATCACGGAATAAATCTGACAAAAGGGAAAGCGAGGAACAGATTAACGAACGAACGTTCGTTAACTGAAACTAAATGAAGAACACGTTCGTTAAAACGAATGGACGAGCGAACGCTCGCTAAATAAATAAACCGAGGAAATAAACCGATCTATGTAAAAAAACGCAACTAGGGTTTCGAAAAAAAACCGAACGGTTTTAAAAAAACGGCCGTCTCGGATTCCGGCGGATACCTCCGGCGAGGGGGGGTCCGGCGAGGCGGGGCTCCGGCGGGCGGTGGTGTGGGGCGGCGGGCGGCGGCTGCGGAAAGTGGCGGCGGCGGCTCGGCTGTGGCGACCGCGGCGACGACGGCTCCGGCTTCGGCTCCGGGCGGCGGCGGTGGTGGTGGTTAGGAGGGGGGGGGTATTTATAGGATGGGGGGTCCGGTGCCTTGGGGAAGGGGGCAGGCGGCGGCGGAGTTCGAGCCGGACTCCGGCTGCGGCGATGCACGGGAGGAAGGCGGCGACACTGGGGTGGGCCGGCCTGGCTCGGCTGGGCCTCGGCCCAGTCGGGCGCGGATTTTTTTAAAACAATTACGCCGGCAAAAATAAAATCCTAGAAAATAAAATAAAACC
This sequence comes from Triticum aestivum, assembly GCF_018294505.1. Classification (NCBI taxonomy): domain Eukaryota; kingdom Viridiplantae; phylum Streptophyta; class Magnoliopsida; order Poales; family Poaceae; genus Triticum; species Triticum aestivum. Next base: position 658,544,189 of record NC_057798.1, on the reverse strand, counting down.
CTAAAAATGCCAAAACAAATTTTCACCGTCTAGATAAAATATTTAGAACCGAATGAACATTTTCTTGGCCCTAAATGCAATTTTGAAAGCGTGAAATTTTTCTAATGCAAATAAAAATCCGAATAAAATGAACTAAGATCAAATAAATGATTTTAACATTTTTCCTCCAATATTTCAATTATTTTGGAGAAGTCATATTATCTCCTCTCATTTATTTTCTTGGTACGAAATATTTTTTTAGAGAAAGAAATAATGAAAATAAAAAATCCTCGTTTCATTATTTGGTACAAAAATCCAAATATGAGACCGGAAAATCCCCAACTCTCTCCGAGGGTCCTTGAGTTGCTTAGGATTTCGAGGATTGCAAAGCGGAAAAGAAATAAAATATGATATGCATGAATGACCTATGTATAACATTCCAAATTAAAAATTTGGGATGTTACAAACCTACCCCCCTTAAGATGAATTTCGCCCTCGAGATTCAGGTTGGTCAAAAAATAGGTGCGGGTGGTCCTTGCGAAGATCATCCTCTCTTTCCCAGGTGGCTCCATCCTCCGTATGGTGGCTCCACTGAACTTTACAGAACTTGATGACCTTACTACGAGTTACTCGGCTGGCAAACTCAAGAATCTTCACTAGCTTCTCCTCATAGGTCAAATCATTGTCTAGCTGAATTGTCTCCAAGGGTACGGTATCTCTTAACGGTATATCTGCCATCTCCGCATGGCATTTCTTCAGCTGTGAGACGTGGAACACGTCATGAACTCCAGATAGTCCTTCGGGTAATTCCAATTTGTAGGCAACTTCTCCCATCCGTTCCAAAACACGATACGGTCCTACAAATCTCGGGGCTAATTTTCCTTTAACTCCAAAACGTTTCACACCTCGCAAGGGTGATACTCGCAGATATGCTCTGTCTCCAATTTCATAAGTTATCTCCTTGCGTTTTGAGTCTGCATAGCTTTTCTGCCTCGACTGAGCTACCTTTAGTCTATCGCGAATCAATTTAACTTTCTCCTCAGACTCTTTGATCAAGTCTGGTCTGAACAACTGACGGTCTCCTACCTCATCCCACATTAATGGGGTCCTGCATCTGCGTCCATACAAAGCTTCGAACGGTGCCATCTTCAAACTGGCTTGGTAGCTATTGTTGTATGAAAATTCTGCGTAAGGCAAATTGTCATCCCAGCTAGATCCATAATCTAGCGCGCATGCTCTTAGCATATCTTCCAGTATCTGGTTGACTCTCTCCGTCTGACCATCAGTCTGTGGGTGGAAGGCTGTACTGAACTCCAATCTTGTACCCAAGGTCTGGTGTAACTGATGCCAAAACTTTGAAGTGAACTGAGTACCTCTATCTGATATGATGCTCCTCGGAACTCCATGCAAACATACAATTCTGGTCATATATATCTTGGCCAACTTAGCACTTGTATAGGTAGTTTTCACCGGAATAAAGTGAGCCACTTTAGTCAAACGATCCACTACTACCCATACCGAGTCATATCCTGCCTTGGTCCTGGGTAGTCTGGTGATAAAGTCCATACCAAGTTTATCCCACTTCCATTCGGGTATCGGCATTGGCTATAACAGTCCGGCTGGTTTCTGATGCTTTGCCTTCACTCTCTGACATACATCACACACGGCTAAGTACTCGGCAATATCCTTTTTCATACCAGTCCACCAGAAACATTCCTTCAAATCCAAATACATCTTGGTGTTTCTGGGGTGTATCGAGTATGGTGATTCATGTGCCTCCTGAAGTATTAACTTCCTGATCTCAGCATTATTGGGTACATAAACCCGGTCCTCAAACCACAAGGTATCGTGCTCATCCTCGCGAAAACCTTTGGCCTTTCCTTTGCTCATCTTCTCCTTTATTTCGGCAATCTCTTGGTCTTCCTTCTGGGCTTCTCGAATTTTATTCAACAAGGTCGACTGAACCTCCAATGTTGCCACAAAACCCGTTGGAACAATCTCCAGTCGAAGTTCCATGATATCCTCAGCTAACTCCTTTGGCAAACCCTTGCTCTCAAGCATATTGGCATAACTCTTACGGCTCAAAGCGTCTGCTACAACATTGGCTTTTCCCGGGTGATAATGTAGCTTCATGTCATAATCCTTTATAAGTTCCAACCATCTCCTCTGTCTAAGGTTCAACTCCTTTTGCGTGAAAGTGTACTTCAAACTCTTATGATCCGTGTACACATCACAACGATTTCCAATAAGATAATGTCTCCAAGTCTTCAATGCATGCGCTACGGCTACTAACTCCAAATCATGCGTGGCATAGTTTAACTCATGAGGCTTCAGTTGTTGTGAGGCATATGAAACAACTTTACCATCCTGCATAAGCACACATCCCAGTCCCAAACGAGAGGCATCGCAATACACTTGAAACTCCTTATGAATATCTGGCAATGTTAGCACTAGGGCTGTAGTCAAATGTTTCTTCAACTCCTGGAAACTTGCCTCGCAATCCTCTATCCATATAAACTTATTGTCCTTCTTCAATAGTTCTGTCATTGGTTTTGCCAGCTTGGAAAAATTCTCAATGAATCTCCGATCATATCCCGCAAGTCCAAGGAAACTGCGGATCTCGCCAACTGAAGTGGGTGACAACCATTCAGTGACTGACTGAACCCTACTGGGGTCCACTGCTATACCTTCTCCTGATATAACATGTCCAAGAAATCCAACCTCCTTCAACCAAAATTCGCACTTGCTGAATTTGGCGTATAACTGGTGTTCTCTGAGTTTCTCGAGAACTAACCGCAAATGCTCCTTGTGTTCCTCTTCATTTTTCGAGTATAGCATAATATCATCGATAAACACTACTACAAACTTGTCCAAATACTCCATGAACACTTTGTTCATCATACTCATAAAATAGGCAGGGGCGTTTGTTAGTCCAAACGACATGACCGTATACTCATATAATCCATACCGCGTAGTGAATGCTGTCTTTGGTATATCCTTCTCTCGGATCTTCAACTGATGGTATCCTGATCGCAGATCAATCTTCGAAAACACCTTAGCTCCTTGTAGTTGATCAAACAGATCATTGATCATCGGTAATGGATATTTGTTATTAATTGTTACTTCATTCAAGGCTCGATAATCCACAACCATCCTCAGGGATTTATCCTTCTTCTCGACCAGGAGTACTGGGGCTCCCCAAGGTGATGAACTCCTCCGAATATATCCTTTCTCCAACAACTCCTTGATCTGTTTCTTAATTTCCTCCAGATCATTTGCGGGCATCCGATAGGGTGTCTTGGATATAGGCCCTGTACCTGGCAACAACTCTATCAAAAACTCAATGTCCCGATCCGGTGGCATCCCTGGTAACTCTTCTGGAAAAACATCTGGATAATCCTTTACTACAGGCACTTCCTCCTGCACAACTCCCGTGAGGTCATTCACTTGGGTCCTCCTAGGCACATGCCGAGATACGTACTTAATCCTTTTACCCTCCGGGGTGGTGAGATGAATTGACTTACTAGCACAGTCAATATTTCCTCCATACCTTGACATCTAGTCCATACCTAATATCACATCCAATCCTTGTGACTCCAGGATAATTAGGTCGGACGGAAAAAAATGAGTTCCAATGGTTAAAGGTATCTGGTTGCACCACCGGCTAGCCATATACTCAGCTCCAGGCGAGCTTACTAAAAGAGGGGTCCTTAGAGTTTGGGTTGGTAGCTCAAACTTGTCCACAAATCCCCTTGATATGTATGAATGCGATGCACCAGTATCGAAAAGAATAAGAGCGGTAAATGACTTAACCAAAAACTTACCTATCACCGCATCTGGCTGATCTTCAACCTCCTCCACGTTAACATGATTCACCTGTCCTTTGTTGAATGGATTAGGCTTCTTTTCGGCACTCCCGTTTCCATTTCCATTCCTTCCTTCAGGGAAATCATTCGCATAATGCCCAGTCTTTCCGCACTTATAGCAAGTAACTTGACTCAGGTCTCGGGTGTGGCTGGATTGGGGCGATTCTGATTGTTGTTAGCTCCGTTCCCATTCCCATTCTTACCACTATTGTGATTATGCGATCCTCCTCCAGTGTGGTTGTGACCTCCATGATTATGAACAAGCCCTCCCATATTCGGGGTTAAGCGAGGCTTATGCTGAGCTCCTGAGTTATACTTCCCCTAACAATACTTCCTCTTATGGCTCTCAATTTGCTGCTGCTTCCCTTCGATCATAAGGGCCTTATCTACCAACTCCTGGTAGTTGTTGAAAGTTGCCACCATCAACTGCATATTCATCTCATCATTCAACCCTTCCATAAACTTCTCCTGCTTTGCGGCATCCGTGGCCACATCATTAGGGGCATAGCGTGATAGTTTGCTAAAATCATCCACGTACTAACCTATAGTACGGTTCCCCTGACATAAATTGCAGAACTCCGGCTTCTTCATCTGCATAGCTCCAGTGGAAACATGGGAAGTACAAAAAGCCTGCTGAAACTGTGCCCATGTGACCGTGTCGATAGGATAGGTGGCTGTGAAATTCTCCCACCATGCTGCTGCCGGTCCATCCAAGTGGTGTGCGGCAAAACGCACCTTCTCCACATCTGTGCATCCAGCGGTGGTCAACTCCCTTCCGATACGGCGTAGCCAATCATCAGCAACTATTGGCTCAGTGCTACTGGAAAACACCGACGGTTGTAACCTTAGAAAACGGGCTAGGTTGTCTGCTGGTGGAGGGTTGTTGTTGTTATTGTTGTTGCCCTGGTTCTGAACTAGCAATTGCATCAAAGCATTCTGCTGCTGGATCAGCTGGGTGAGCTCCGGTGGGAAAGCAAAACCGGTGTCATGTCTCGGAGGCATCTAAGGGGTTTTAGAGGGGAGAGATTAGAATAGAAGAAAGGTCTAGTGAGAAAGCACTACCCATATGCACATGAGACAAACACAATCATAACACTCAATCAAACAAACAAGGGCTTACAACGGTCTAGAACTATCGCAAAAGTGCTCAATTACATGGGGAAAATACTACTAGTATATGGTGGTCATCTAGAAATTTTGATCGGTGGAAGATTCCATAATGTCAACTCCAGCTTCATCTTCATAGTCATCATCACTAGGGTCCGAATCAGTGTCGTTGATGATGATGTAGTTGTCCGGGAAAGTGGGCTCGTCATCTTCATCTTCTGGTGCTGGTCTTCCCATGAAAACTCCGATCTTCTTAACCAGGTCGTCGTTCTTCTCCAGTAGCGTCTTGATTTCCTCCTCATATCCGTCGCAGGTGAACCTGAGTTCTTGTTCCAGCTCGATGATCCTAGTCTTTGCCTTCTTCAACTCCATCATCTCTGTGCACATCTGGTTCTCCTGTCGTCGAATGTGCTGGTTTTGCTCCTGGATAAACGCTGCAATGGATATATCCTTCTTGGTGCTGATCATCTCCCATTGCTCGTCTTGGCGCCCACATATTTGATAGATGGTGTCCTTGAGTTCCAATGCTTCCCATGGTAATGTGGGCTGCCATGCTCTTGCCTAGGCTCCAGGTTGGTGCATCGAAAGAAAATTCTATGGGTTTAGAAGTTGGCGAAAACGTCCTTCCTGGTACTTGTACTTGAATCATCCAACACTCCTCTTCTGGTAGGGTGGCATTGTACGTCCCGGTGAAACTGGATATTCCAATGTTCAGGTATCTAGTGACTTCCTTCAAGTGGCGTCCAAAAGGTGTATCCTCGTCTGGTTGTGCAAACTTGTTCTTCATCTCCGGCATCCTAAAGAGTGGAAAAGAGAAGAGAAATCAAAAATGAGTAGAGAAGAGTGACCTATGGTTTGTCTTAGTGGTCGTGTCCTACACTTAGCGTGTGCTCAGATACCATCTTGTAGCGACCCGACCTCAGACGGTCAAGTCTCTGTGCATCAGTGTCATCCCTGGATCAGTAATGCTGACACGCACAGTACTCGAAGGATTTATAACAGAGTAGCAATCACACACTTATTACATCAAATGTCTCAAAAGAGAACTTATTACAATAATATGGCATAAGGCCATCTAATGCGAAAACAGCGGAAGGCTTGGAAGATAAGTGAGTCCATCAACTCCAACGGCATAGCTGAGCTGCACGGCAACGACCTAACGAACCTTACTCCTCATCTGAAAAGTCTGCAACATAATACGTTGCAGCCCGAGAAACGGGCCAGCACATGGAATATGCTGGCAATATAACACAGTAAAATAACAACAGAATAATGCTAACACTACATGCATATTTGGCTGGTGGAAAGCTCTATGGTTACAGTTTTGCATAAAGCCAATTTTTCCCTACTACAAAGGAATATATTTTACTTAACTATCATGGTAGTTGAACAACATTGAGAAGGTAACCCCAACTCAATCCCAATTAAAGTGATTAACAACCCAACAATATTAATTAAGAGTGATGAGATACATAAGAAGCTTCAAATACTAGATACTCAGAATTGTCCATAACCGGGGACACGGCTAACCATGATTAGATTGTACACTCTGCAGAGGTTTGCGCACTTCTCCCCACAAGACTCGATCGCCTCTGTTGATTTCTCGCACTGCATGGTGTTTGAGAAACGGATGACCGAGACATAGTCTTTCACAAACATTAACTCTCTACTCCGGGTAGACCATACCAAACCTACAAAACCCACTACCTGCTGATCTACCTGTTCAAGAGCTTCACATAACTTAATCAACTATGCTAGAGCCCATAATAGCTTGTGGCTGCACACGGAAGTTTCTAGCATGAATCATCTCAGTTCCCTTTGAGCCTGGGTGGCGGTCCATAGGAAAATCACACGGTAACCCCGGGATTTCCAAAAAAACAGGCAATCACTGGGATCTCCAGGTTCCTTAATCCACCCAGATGTGTATTAAAGTTGCCACCTTAGATGGAACCATTAATTAACAATCTCACATCTGTCATGGAATACACTCAAACCCAAACCACGTCTACGAGCATATCATTGCGGTATAAGCATAACGTAGAAGTAACTCCCAAGGGTTTGATAATAAACATGGCAATAGGTTCTACCTCATTAACTACTTCCCAAAACCCACATGTTAAAGACATCCTAATCATGCAATGTTTGAGGGTTGAACTAATGCAATGAAAACTGGGTATGAAAAGAGTATGATCAATGTGTTACTTGCCTTGCTGACGATCCGCGAAACCTAGAGACTCGTAGTAACACGTTTCGCACTCCGGGAATTCTATCGCAAACAAACAATAACATACATAAGCAACTAGCAAAGATGCATGAGCAAAACTTCAATTGAAAGCAAAGAACCAGCAAGTTCAACTTAAGAACTCTGGTTAGCAAAAGAATCAAACAAACGGAGCAAAGAAACTCAAACGGCAAAAGAAACAAAATCCGTTTACTAATCTGGACTAAGGTCAAATTTTTACAGTACCAAAACTTAGTTTAAGTGGTTAAATAGAAAGAGGGTCTCGAGACGAAACTCCAGGCTTTTGAATCACCTGATTCCGACTAACGAGCAAAAATATAAATAGAAACTAAGATTGGATCAGAAATCACGATCAGAAAAATCGCAGAATAAATCTGACAAAAGGGAAAGAGATGAACAGATTAACGAACGAACGTTCATTAACTGAAACTAAACGAAGAACACGTTCGTTAAAACGAACGGACGAGTGAACGCTCGCTAAATAAATAAACCGGGGAAATAAGCCGATCTATATATAAAAAACGCAACTAGGGTCTCGAAAAAAAGTAAACCGAACGGTTTTAAAAAAATCGGTGGTCTCGGATTCCGGCGGATACCTCCAGCGAGGGGGGGGGGGTCCGGCGAGGCGGGGCTCCGGCGGGCGGTGGCGTGGGGCGGAGGGGCTCTGGCGGCGGGCGGCGGTGGCGGAGAGCGGCGGCGGCGGCTGCGGAAAGCGGCGGCGGTGGTGGTTAGGGGGGGGCGGTATTTATAGGAGGGGGGTCCAGTGCCTTGAGGGAGGGGGCAGGCGGCGGCGGAGTCCGAGCCAGACTCCGGCTGCGGCGACGCGCGGGAGGAAGGCGGCGGCGCTGGGGTGGGCCGGCCTGGCTCGGTTGGGCCTCGGCCCAGTCGGGCGCGGAAGTTTTTTTTAAAAACAATTACGCTGGCAGAAATAAAATCCTAGAAAATAAAATAAAACCCTAAAAATGACAAAACAAATTTTCACCGTCTAAATAAAATATTTAGAACGGAATGAACATTTTCTTGGCACTAAATGCAATTTTGGAAAGCGTGAAATTTTTTCTAATGAAAATAAAAATCCGAATAAAATAAACTAAGACCAAATAAATGATTTTAACATTTTTCCTCCAATATTTCAATTATTTTGGATAAGTCATATTATCTCCTCTCATTTATTTTTTTGGGACGAAATATTTTTTTTGGAGAAAGAAATAATTGAAATAAAAAAATCCTCGTTTCATTATTTGGTACGAAAATCCAAATATGAGACCGGAAAATCCCCAACTCTCTCCGAGGGTCCTTGAGTTGCTTAGGATTTCGAGGATTGCAAAGCAAAAAAGAAATAAAATATGATATGCATGAATGACCTATGTATAACATTCCAAATTAAAAAATTGGGATGTTACACTGAGGCACCCCCAAGGTAATATTCAAGGACTCCCAAGCAACTAAGCTTGGGGATGCCCCAGAAGGCATCCCTTCTTTCTTCTAACGATCATCGGTAATTTTACTTGGAGCTATATATTTATTAGTCACATGATATGCGTAAATCTTGGAGCATCTTGTGCTTTTCCTTTTTCTTTTAGTAATACACCATGCTGGTATGAGATAGTCCTTGGTTGATTTATAGAATGTTTCATGTGCTTCACTTATATCATTTGAAGTTTGGATTGCACGTTTCCCCACACATAGAAAACTGCCATTTGTAGAATGCTCTTTTGCTTCACTTATATTTGTTATAGCATGGGCATATCTTTTGTAAAAAGAAGTAAAACTCTCTTGCTTCACTTATAATTATTTAGAGAGTCAACAAGAATTGGTCGCTCACATGGTTAGTCATAAAATCCTACAGAAAACGTGTAGATAACTAAATATGATATGTTTGATTCCTTGCAATAGTTTTGCGATATAAAGATGGTGATATTAGAGTCATGCTAGTGAGTAATTGCGGATTGGTAGAAATACTTGTGTTAAGGTTTATGATTCCCGAAGCATGCACGTATGATGAACTGTTATGTGATCAAGTCGGAGCATGATTTATTTTTTGATTGTCTTCCTTATGAGTGGCGGTCGGGGACGAGCGATGGTCTTTTCCTACCAATCTATCCCCCTAGGAGCATGCGCGTAGTACTTTGTTTCAATAGCTAATAGATTTTTGCAATAAGTATGTGAGTTCTATATGACTAATGTTGAGTCCATGGATTATACGCACTCTCACCCTTCCACCATGGCTAGCCTCTCTAGTACCATGCAACTTTCGTTGGTGCAATAAACGCACCATATACCTTCCTCAAAACAGCCACCATACGTACCTATTATGGCATTTCCATAGCCATTCCGAGATATATTTCCATGCAACTTCCATCATCATCATATACATGACTTGAGGATTCATTGTCATATTGCTTTGCATGATCGTCAGATAGTGCTACCTCTTGAGCTTGCGTTGGTTTTTCCCTTGAAGAGGAAAGGGTGATGCAGCAAAGTAGAGTAAGTATTTCCCTCAGTTTGAGAACCAAGGTATCAATCCAGCAGGAGACAATGCACAAGTCACCGAATACCTGCACAAACAATCAACAACTTGCAACCAACGCGATAAAGGGGTTGTCAATCCCTTCACAGTTACTTGCAAAAGTGAGATCTGATAGAGATAAATAAATGGTAAAGTAAATATTTTTGGTATTTTTGGTTTATAGATTGGAAAGTAAAGATTGCAATTTAAAGGAACAGCGACAGAAATTGGCAAGTTGACGGGAAACTAATAGATTCAATATAATGGGAAAGAGACCCGGGGGCCATAGGTTTCACTAGTGCTTCTCTCAAGATAACAAATATTATTGTGGGTGAACAAATTACTGCCGAGCAATTGATAGAAGAGCGCATAATTATGATGATATCTAAGGCAATGATCATGAACATAGGTATCATGTCGGTGTCAAGTAGACCGAAATGATTCTGCATCTACTACTATTACTCCACACATCGACCGACTCCTGCCTGCATCTAGAGTATTAAGTTCATAAAGAACAGAGTAACGCATTAAGTAAGATGACATGATGTAGAGGAATTAACTCAAGCAATATGATGAAAACCCCATATTTTTATCCTCGATGGCAACAATACAATATGTGCCTTGCTGCCCCTACTGCCACTCGGAAAGGACACCGCAAGATTGAACCCAAAGCTAAGCACTTCTCCCATTGCAAGAAAGATCAATCTAATAGGCCAAACTAAACCGATAATTCAAAGAGACTTGCAAAGATATCACATCATGTATATAAGAATTTAGAGAAGAACCAAATAATATTCATAGATAATCTGATCATAAATCCACAATTCATGATCTAGGCAAACACACCGCAAAAGAATATTACATCGAATATATCTCCAAGAACATCGAGGAGAACATGGTATTGAGAATCAAAGAGAGAGAAGAAGCCATCTAGCTACTAGCTATGGACCCATAGGTCTGTGGTAAACTACTCACGCTTCATCGGAGAGGCAATGGTGTTGATGTAGAAGCCCTCCATGATTGAATCCCCCTCTGGTAGGACGCCGAAAAAGGTCCCTAGATGGGAACTCATGGGTACAAAAGGTTGCGGCGGTGGAAAAGTGGTTTCGTGGCTCTCCGGATGTTTTCAGGGTATAAGAGTATACATAGGCGAAGGAGCTAGGTCAGGAGACTCATGAGGGTCCCATGAGGTAGGGGGCATGTCCTAACCCCCCTGGGTGCACCCTCTTGCCTCATGGCCGCTGTTAAGGCATGTATCTCTCTAAGTAGTTTTGGTTATTGATGACAATGCTTTTGCAGACTAATTGTGTGCGTTGAGTATTTCCAAGATTCATTCACTGGGACGAGATGATTCCTTCCCCTCGGAGTTTTAAGTGAAGACGGTGTAGTTTCATTCTTTCGGTTTTGGTGGACTTGATTCATAGGAGTCACCATACTATCAAGAGGGGGCCCGCATTGGAAAGGCTAGGTTGAAATCAACACATACACATCTGCTTTTCACCCACTGGTCCTTCCTTCTTCAATGGAGGATCTTTGTTGCCTCTTTTTGTGAGCTTGTTATAGTCCCAACGGTAATACTGTAGCTCCCAGCGGAAGTACCGCTCAAGAGCCACAAGCAGCAGTACCGCTCGGCAACGGTAGTACCGCACAGGCGGCAGTACCCCTGCCCAGCGGTAGTACCGCTAGGGGCCTCTCAGCCATAGTGCCGCTGTGGTGTTGTGCTACTACAGCCTCGACTCGAAAGTGTCGCCTCTCGTGTCGGGTTTTGCAGCACTGGCAGCGGCAGTACAGGTGGTAGTACCACCCACGAGCGGTAGTACCACCCTACCACCGCTGCTAGTACCGCCATGGGTCTAGATCTCGCTCCGCCTCTAGTCTCCCCCAGTCTAGACGGCAGTACCGCAAGGGGGAGCGGTAGTACCGCTGCTCCCAGCGGTAGTACCGCTACCCTAATGGTAGTACCGCTCTGTGTGGGCTAAATGAGGGGCAAAAGGAGGTCTTCTTCTCCAAGTTGACTCACCTCTTCTATCCTAAAGCTCCATTATTACTCCAAGCTCCATTTTTGCCCGATCTCTCTCCCTAGCCAATCAAACTTGTTGATTCTTTAGGGATTGGTTGAGAAGGCCCTGATCTACACTTCCACCAAGAGAAATTTGAATCCCCCACTAATCCCTTGCGGACCTTGTTACTCTTGGGTGTTTGAGCACCCTAGACAGTTGATGCCCCCCCCCCGGAGCCATATTCCATTGTGGTGAAGCTTCGTGGTGTTGTTGGGAGCCTCCAATTAAGTTGTGGAGATTGCCCCAACCTTGTTTGTAAAGGTTTGGTCACCGCCTCCAAGGGCACCAATAGTGGAATCATGACATCTCGCATTGTGTGAGGGTGTGAGGAGAATACGATGGCCCTAGTGGCTTCTTGGGGAGCATTATTCCTCCACACCGCTCCGACGGAGAGGTACTTCCCCTCAAAGGGAAAGGAACTTCAGTAACACATCCTCGTCTCCACCAACTCCACCCTTGGTTATATCTCACCTTTACTTGTGCAAGCTTATATTGTGTTCTATCGCTTGCTTGCTTGTGTGCTTGTTGTTGTTGCATCATATAGGTTGCTCACCTAGTTGCATATCTAGACAACCTACTTTGATGCAAAGTTTAATTTGGTAAAGAAAAGTTAAAAATTATTAGTTGCCTATTCATCCCCTCTAGTCAACTATATCGATCCTTTCAATTGGTATTAGAGCCAGGTTTCTTTATTAAGGACTTTACCGTCCTAAGAGTATGGTTGACACCATAGACGGTGAGGAGGAGCACCCCGGTGTGAATCCTTCTTCGTCTACGGCCGATGGGGGATCCCCGGTCCCACGTGAGGAATTGAATGCGGCTTTGGACACATTGAAAACCTCCATGACGGCGGAGGTCAAAGGAATGTTCAAGGAGTTTCTTGATGGTCTTAAGTTATCCACCGCACCGTTGGAAGTGGTCGCTCCCAGTAACAAAGTGGCTGATGCTAACTCCGATAAGGGGGAAGCTTCTAGTGATAAAATTCCCTTGCCTAGTGGTAGAAGTGGAAACGACATCTTTGCCCATGTTGAACCACCTCTTACTTATGGAGGACCGGTTCCCTCCACTCATTTAAATCATGTTGGTCCTCCTCCTAAGTTTGTGAAAAATGAGGATTTTGCCTCTTGGGTCTATCGCTTTAAACGTCATTTAAATCATAGTAACACTAACCTTTGGAGAATTATTGAGCAAGCTTTCTACCCGCATGACCGAAGCAACTTTACCCCTAGAGAAGCCGTGCATAATCAATTCAACGAGTCCGCTCTCTTCATTATTCAAGATGCAATTCCACCCGAAGATATTGCTCGTCTCCAACCCTTCACCATGGACAAGGAAGCTTGGGAACATGTTGTTTCCATTTACAAGGGAAGCGCAAGCATTCAATGCTCCAACTATGAAGTGGTGCAAGATGAAGCCAATGAGTTTGCGATGAATGAAGATGAAGAACCTCGTGAGCTCTACCGGAGATTAACCACTCTCGCGGTCTCACTCCGAGATCATGGCACTACTAGAAAAAGGCATGTTAGTGGTGCACCTGTTTTGGCCATTAATGGCGCACTACGGGTGCACCACGAGCATCACACCATTAGATTTTTTTAGTAATGGCGCACTATAGGTGCGCCATTACTATATGTGATAGTAGTGCGCCATTACTATGCCTAGAGGTGCGCCATTACTATCTGACTTAGTAAAGGCTCACCACATAGAAGTGCGCCATTACTAACAATTTTTTTTTTCAAATTTTTGTTCAAATTTTTTTTTCAAATTTTTTTCAGAATTTTTCTTAATCTCGGGTTACTATGGCTTAATCTCAAGTCAAATCGCACTCCGTGGTCAAACTTCCCGAAAGGTCACCCATCCTCACACTACTCCAGCCTAAGCATGCTTAACTTCAGAGTTCTATCCAACCCCAGCACCAGCTCACTTAACAAGCAGTTGTTGATATACCTAGCATATCAATCCTATTAAACCTTGTTGATGTTTAGGACTTTGTTCATGTTCATGAGTGTGATGAAATTTTGAAAAAATATTTCAAACTTCCGTTCATATAACGTATCATATTTTAAAAAAAAATCCCAAAAAAAATTCGAAACTAATTTTTTTCTGTTACTAGTGGCGCACCTAGCAAACGGTGCGCCACTACTAAATTTGAAATGTTTTGATTTTTTTGCCTCTCCAGATCTTGAAAGCCCCGTAACTTTTTTCTGTTAGGTTTTTTGGGATTTTGAAAATGTAACATTTCGAGTAGATGATTTTTCATATAAAAAACTTTTAATCTGAGTTCGTATGCAAAAGTTATGCCAATTTTACAAATTCCAGAGAGATTTTGCAAATAAAGTCGAAATTCATATTTGTAAATTTTCCCAACAACTAGACCACATATCACATGGGAAACTTATTTTCTTTTTTTTTTGACATTTCCATCATTTTCTTTTATTTTTTTAAAAGTGAAAAGGCGGTCCATGGGGGGTGTGCATTCGGGGAAATTTTTGGTCAAAGTTAGTAATGGCGCACCATGGGTGTGGTGCGCCATTACTAGTTAAAACTAGTAATGGCGCACCAAGGGTGTGGTGCGCCAGTGCGCCATTACTAACTTTGAAAAAAAATAAAAAAAAATGTTAGTAGTGGCGCACCGAGGGTGCGGTGCGCCATTACTAGTTAAACTAGTAATGGCGCACTATCCCCTGGTGCGCCATTAGTAGTTTTGAAAAAAAAGTTGTTAGTAATGGTGCACCGTGTATGTGGTGCGCCATTAGTATTTGGAGTTTAATGGCGCACCTATATGTGGTGCGCCAATGCTATATAGTAGTGGCACACCATATATGTGGTGCGCCATTAATGTCCATTTCATCTATAGCCATTTTCCTAGTAGTGTGGGAGCAAGGATACAAATGACAATTGGATCAAGCGCAAGTTTCTCAAGGTCATGATGCCCTACGAGAAGGCCATGTCATCCGTCATCCGTCAAAGGCCGAACTTCCATACCTTGTCCTCAAGTGAAGTGTTGGATGAGTTTGTTGCTATGAGAATCTTGGACAAGACCACCGACAATCCAGTGATGCGCTCTCAACGGGCGAATAAACCCAAACTAGCTTTAAAGACCAAGACAAGTGTGGAAGAAGAGGATGAAGAGGAAGATGAGGAGAGTAACCCCGAAGATAAAAAATATGATTACCATGAGCACATGACTCTCGCTTCAAGGCAATTTTAGAGCAAGAAGAACTCAAGGCTCAACTTCAACAGGAACAACTCAAGTGGCATCAAGGGCAAGCAACGTTTGAGGACAGCTACAATTGTGGCAATGTTAGCCACTTTGTTGTGGAGTGCCCTTATGAGAAGCGGGAAGACAATGGTGGAAAGCTCATCCAAAAAGACAAAGCCAAGTCCTTCCCCAACAAGAACAACTTCACCAAGAAGACTCCTCCCAAGGGGTTGGTGGCACAAGAAGAGTATAATGAGGATGATGATGATGTAGATGGTGAGGCAACGAACATGGCCTCCGTTGTCATTGCCACAACTCCACGGATGTCCCTCTTCGACTCACCCAACGAGAACATCACCGCCAAGTGCCTCATGGCCAAAGCCACCAACAAGGCAACCCCCAATATCAAAATTACCATCACTACTAGTCCTTCCTTGACAGATTGCATTGATGAAATTGAGGGGTCTAATGAGGAAGTAAATGAATTTGAGTCTTTTATGAGTAAGCTCAAGGGCAAATCCAAGAAGCACTTTGTTGCTCTTTTGGAACAAGTTGGTGAAGCCAATGACACGATCGAGGCTCATGAAGAAACAATCTCTAAGATGGAAGATCATAGTCGTGACTCTGCCGATGAGATATCGGATCTCTCTAATGCGCTTGAGGAAGAGCATGGTCATCGTTTGGCTCTTGAGGAGTCACACAATGATGACCATGCTAAATTAAATAAAGATCTTGATCATGCTCTTGTTGTATCTCATGTGCTCAATTTCAAGAAGGCTAAACTTGGGGTTGACCATGCTAGACTCAAGGAGGAGTTTGATATACTTGACAAGGCTCACAAGGCCTTGAAGGGTGCTCATGCTAGCCTCAAGGAGTCTCATGATCAACTCCAAGTGAAGCTAACTATGGAGAAAGCCAGTTTTGCTCATATGGTCTTAATTGATAATGCAAATGCTACTAACCCGTGTCGTGAGCATGTGCATCTTGTGGAGGAGAATGCCAAGTTGAAGGAGCAACTTTAGAAAGTCCTTGTGTCTTGCATACAAGGTGAGAAGAACCTCAATGATCTTTTGAGAAATCAAAAGGAAGTTGTGGGCAAGGAGGGAATTGGGTTTGCACCCAAGTCCAAGAACAAGAAGAAGAATGACAAGGCCAAATAACCTCTTCCTCTCAAGCAAACTTTTGTGAAGGAGGGAGAGGGTGCTCCTAAGGAGAAGAAGAAGAACAATGTGAAGGGTGGTGGTGTCAATAAGGGCATTTCCACTCCTTCCAACAAAGCTGGCAACTTTAACCCTTCTTATGTGCTATGTCGTGCTAGTGATGGGCTTGTCTATGCCAAATTTGTTGGTTCTCTTTATGAGTACATTGAATGGTATATTTGGGTTCCTAAGACCCTTGTTACTAACATCAAAGGACACATTACAAAATGGGTACCTAAAACCAAGCATTGATCTCTTGTAGGTGTTTGCTTCTGGTGGGGGATCATGGTTGCTCGATAGTGGAGTCACAAATCATATGACCGGAAGCAAGGACTTGGTGGTGGACATGCACAAGGTCTCATCTATTCCCACCAATGTCGAGTGGGGTGATGCCTCATATTCTAAGGTATTGGGTCTTGGCAAACTTGTCATTTCTCATGATCTCACGATTGAGAAAGTCATGCTTGTTGAGTCCCTTGCATACAATTTACTTTCCGTTCGTCAACTTGCACTCATGGGCTTTGCCACTTGCTTTGATATTGATACCATGGCACTCTTGTGGAGCAAGACTCTTAAAGTAGCCTTTGTTGGGCATGTCGAGAACGGCCTTTATGTGATTAACTTTTCGGAGCGACCCACGAAGATCGCGACAAGCCTAATGGCTATATTTGATGTGGGATGGCTTTGGCATCACCGTTTAGCCCACGTCAATATGAGATCTTTGCAAAGTCTTCTCAAGGGGGACCATGTCCGTGGACTAACAAATGTTAGTTTTGCCAAAGATCGTGCTTGCAGTGCTTGTATCGAAGGGAAGCTACATGAGAAGGCTCACCCTCCCACGACTATCATCTACTACAAGAGACCCTTGGAGCTTCTTCACTTGGATCTCTTTGGGCCTCCATCCTTCGATAGTCTTGGGGATAGAAAGTATTGCTTGGTTATTGTGGATGATTATTGAAGATATACTTGGGTATATTTCTTCAAGAGGAAGAGCGAGACTCAACAAACCATCATTGGCTTTGCAAATGAAGATCAACGTCAACACAATGCAAAGATCTTGACAATAAGAAGTGACAACGGCACTGAGTTAAAGAACTATACCTTGGATGAGTTTCTTAGTGATGATGGTATCAAGCATCAATATTCCGCACCTTACACCCCTCAACAAAATGGTGTAGCGGAGAGGAAGAACCGGACGTTGATGGACGCGGCAAGGACCATGATGGCGGAGTTCAAGTCTCCCTACAACTTTTGGGCTGAAGCCATAAACACTGCTTGTCATGCGTCCAATCGGTTCTATCTCCGCAAGGGCTTGAAGAAGAGTCCATATGAGATACTTACCGGTAACAAGCCCAACCTCAAGTACTTCCGGGTTGTTGGGGAAACTGATCCATGAACACCTATGGGGCCGGCGGACCGAGCCCCTTTCGGTTCGGCGGGGGGCGGAGATCACATAAAGAGCAGATCGAGGCGAAACACACGAGCAGTTTACCCAGCTTCGGAGCTCTCCGGAGAGATAATACTCCTACCGCTGCTTGTCTGATTGTATTGAGTTCTTGCTCGGGAGCGCTGAGTGCTACAGTACACTCCGAGACCGAGCGTGAGTGTTTTCTGGTTTTGAACCGAACCAACCCCCCTTCTACGTTGCGCATGGGCCTCCTTTTATATGCTCAAGGGGTCACCGACAGGTGGCAACGTAGACAAGGGTAAAAATGGAAAAAGAGGGGTGGTTGGTGAAGCTACCTGCACAGTACATCCTACCTAACCCTGACGGCAGGGGACAAGGGCATTAAATGCCCGTCTGCGTCGCCCAAACAGTGCAGAAAGGACCGTCAGGGGCGCCACCGCCTGCCACGATGGTGAGCTTGTCAGCGTCGCTCGCCACCTCGCACCGCTGGCTGCACAGCCTCCTGCCACGTGCGCCTGGAAAGACCCCAAGGTGACACGTTGGTGGATGTGCTGGAGCGTGGGTACAGAGTGGCAGCCTGCCGCGGCAAGCGCCTTGCCGCGGTCGTTGTCTTGTCGCGTCCGGAAGCTTGTCGCTCACCGAGCCTTGCTGGGACGCGTGGCGCGTCGCGGCAAGTTTCTTGCAATGTCTTGGTTGGCCTTCCCGGCAAGCTCCTCTTGCCGGGGCCTTGTCTCCTTGGCTTAAATACTTTGTTCTTGAATGGCTCCAAAGGAACCACGGAGGACCTTGGCGGTCACCCAGCAAGCCTTGCTGCGGGGTGCTGCAACTGCCTGCGCACAAGTTCGGGATACTAGGGTACCCCTACTCTAGTACACCGATAGGAGCCCCCAGGCCTGGGCCACACACGGTGCCGAGCGCTGTTGGGCCAGGCCCAAAACAGGGCACGGGCACGCGCGGTCGGGGTTACGCCGTATCTTACTCCGTATCCACCGCGCCCTCCCCCAACGGCACGCATCGAATGCGGCGTCGTGGGAGAGATCGTGGGTGGTTTCTTTATTCGGAAGGACGAAACGTCCGCCCCCTGCCCCTTTATAAGCAGGGGAAACAGGGGCAGTTCGCCCATCTCGCCGGTTGCTACTCCATTTTCACAAATCTCCGCCGCTCCCCCCTTCTTCCCGAAGCCGAAAGAGAGTAGCGCTCCGCCCTCCATTGCCACCAGTACCACCAACGCCGACGATCTCCCCCACCACCTCCGCCATGGCTTCGAAAGCCGACAAGGGGAAGGGCATGAAGTCGGCCGAGGCGCAGCGGCTCACGGCGCTGCGAAAGGAGCGGGCCATCTTCCCTCCTCAGCTTGACGCAAAGGAGCTGAGGGAGTACTACTATCTCTTCTAGTCGACGGAGACGCGAGCGCATCTGCGCACGAAGGTACTCCCGGCCACCGCTTCGAGACTGGCTCCGAACGGGTATCCCTTCTTCGCGCTGTTCTTCTACTGCGGGCTCTACCCACCCTTCTCTGAATTTTTCTGTGACATCATGAACACCTACGGGTTCCGCCTCCTTGACTTCACCCCCAACGCTGTTCTGACCATGGCAGTTTTCGCACATCTTTGCGAAAACTTTGTCGGAGTCCACCCAAGCGTAGCCCTTTTTCGCCACTTCTTCATGCCCCGAGTCGAGAGAGGAGAGCCTCTTGCCGGCGGGATCGCCTGGATCTCGAGAGTCGGCAAGAAGGAAGCTTATCTGGAGGGAGAGCTCCGCAGCAAGTGGGAGGAATGGAGAGCAGAGTGGTGCTGGATTGTCGAGGAGAACCCGCAGCCATTTACTGCCCCGCGCCAAGCCCCAATAGTGCGTGGCAATGATTGGAGCAACGTGGCCTCGGAAGACGACAGGCTGAAGATTGCCGTCACCCGGATCCTACGCCTCAGGCTTGCCGGGCTCACCGTAGGCGCCGTTGGCGCAGATTTCCTTCGCCGCCGCATCGCCACTCTGCGGGAGAGGAGGAGACCTGCTTGGGAGTTCCAGAACTCGGCGGATATCATGAGGCTGCGCCCGGGCCTCAACTTCAACTTCACCGTCCTGGAGCTGGATGCGATGCTCCTGGAGCTGTTCAAGCGCGATCCTCAACATCCATTCATGTTGCCGAGGGGTGTGGTTCCGTTGTGTAACAACTCCTCGCTTGACCGCATCCGTGCAATGATGCCGCTGTGCGACTCGCATGGGATTGTCCCAACATGGCAAGAGCCGGCAGACGCCATCGTGCAGGAGTTCTTCGACGGCTTGGTTGAAGTGCCGGTCCATTCCGATGAGCAGAAGAGCCTCACCTGCGACACCACCGACACGGAGATGCAGCGCATTGCCACTAGGCTGGAAGAGGCGGCGGCAGCCGCTGCCGCGGGTGAGTTTGGATTCACCGTGGAGGAGGCAGAGGCAGCGGAGGCGGCAAGCCTTACCGAGCGCGAGGAGTTTGCCGGCGAGGAAGGGCTTGCCGGGCCCGCGGATGAGTCGAGCGAGCCCGGCGAGGGAGATCTTGTCGGGCCCGAACCTTCTGGCAGCTTGCCGCAAATAGAGCCCCCAGCTCCGCCAAGAAGGCGTCTTCGCAAGGCCGGGGACGTAGCGGGGCGGCAGACGGGTCAACAGCCGTCGGGCCGCGCGACACGTTCTACCGCGGCAAGCACTATTGCCGCGGGAGCGCCTCACGCCGCTGCGGCAACTGGGGCGGGGTCTTCCCGGTCCACCGCTACTGCCCCTGCCAAGCGGGCAAGGGAACCTACTCCTCCGCCTCGTTGCACCGGAGGCGAGCCGGACTTTGATCTCTCCGCGCTAAGCTCCGACGAGGAAGAAGAAGAGTAAGATTCTTTGCTGTTCTTGTAGTTCTTCAATTTTTGTTGTTTTGTCTTGTATCTGACTTGCTTCACTCTGAACCCATTCCTTTTCAGGACGTTGGCCCAGAGAGCGGCGAAGAGAGCCAAGGTCCCGGTGATTGTCATCGAGGACGACCCCACCGCGACGGCAGAGGACATGTCCGAGACCACCTTGTCGGACCCGGCAACCATTCCCCAAAGCAGCCCCCAGCACAGCCCTCAGCGTAAATGTATGGTTTACTTCCTGCTATCAGGCGCGCATAGGTGATCTTTCCTTGCTGATATCTGATTGCTGGTTCGTGCAGGAGCAGAGCAGCCTCACCAGGAGGGCCCGGAGGCCGCTCCCGAAATGCCATCTGCTTCTACTACACCGCCAAGGGAGGATTTCCCGGCAAGGGAGCGTTCTCCGGCAAGGGAGAATTCTCCGGCAAGGGACAGCACTGGCGATCCTCCGGTGGTTGAGACCTCGACCGCAGATCCTAGCACAGGTAATCCTCTTGCCTGAAAAACTTCCCTTGAGTTCTTCTTCTTCTGATTTTCTTTTTTTGAATATTTGCTTGACCTTCCTCCCCTCTTCGGTCGTCAGATCCACCTGCCACGGAGCCGATGGAAACCGAGGCCGCCGGCGAGGAGAACGCGCGCGGCAATAACGACGACGACGCCGCCACCGAAGAAGAGGCCGGTCCTGATGATCCCGCCGGCGAAGAGGGCCGCCAAGGCCGCCACCGCAGAAGCTGGCGAGGAATCCGGCGATCGCACTGACGGCCCCGAGGCCGCAGGAGCGCAAGGCGCTGCACCGACCGCTGATCCCTCTGCCGCAGCTGCAGCGCCAGGCTCCGAAGAGCCCCAGCCCAGCGCCTATTTGAAGGCCGGCGATGGCATCTTCATCAAGCTCCCCTGGGCGTCGAGCTCCAGGGCGCCGGTCGAAGGAGAAACTTATGACGAAGAGGTGCTCGCCTCCGCTGGGCTGGCGCTGGTCGATGCGCCAAGCAGCAGCAGCGACGAGCCTGAGGAGGAGCGGCTGCTGCGGAAGCTGTTGTCGCTCTACCGCGCCCGACAAGCCAAGCTGGCATCCCGAGAAGCACTTGTCGCAAAAGCGGGAATGGATATCGAGAAGCGGGCGGAGGAGCTCCGGGATCTCAGACAGGGAGCTCTCCGGTCCCTGGCGGAGGAGCGGGAGCAACTTCTCGAGGAGCGGAAAGCCTTTCTCCTCGAGAAGGCTGAAGTTGAAGAGGAGCAGCGGCTTGCTGCCGAGAAGCTATCTGCGCGGGAAGGCGAGTTGGCGCAGCGCAAGGTTAACCTTGACAACTACGAGGAGGAGCTTGCCGCGCGCGAGCAAGGAATTGGCGGGGCTCTCAAGGAAGCGAAAGATGCGGCCGCAGCTGCCGAGGCCGCCAAGAAGGAGCTGGAGACGAAGGTGGCGCAGCTGGAGGCCGATCTCAAGGCGAGCGGCGAGGAGCTTGCCGTGCTCAAGCGTGAGCGCGAGAAGGACGCTGCCGCTCATGGTGAGCTGCAGGGTCTTCTCGCTGAGAGGAGCAAGGATCTCAGCGCCGCCAAGGATTCCAATGCAGATCTCGAGTTGAAGTTGGCTACTTTGACTCAGACGCTGGACGGCGCCAGGGAGCGGGAGGTGGCCTTGTCGGAGAAGATCAAGGCCGATGAGGCGCTGTTGGCGAATGCTACTGCCGCCCACGACGCTTTCAGGGAGACTGTGGAGCATTGGACTGAGGGTCTTGTGGATCTTGCCGCCGCCATCGACGGGGAGCTGGCGTAGCTGGGGATGGAGGATCTCGGGTACTCCTCCGACGAGCACCTCCAACCCAGCGCCAAGCTCAGCTTGTTCTTCAAAGGCATGGCGACGGCCCTCCAGCGACTCCGGGAGAAGATCCCAAAGCAGCTGGCCGACGAGTCGCGCAAGATCTGCGCAGGAGCTCTCCAGAAGGTGCTGATGAAGGTGGCCTTCCGCAACCCAGGCCTCAACTTCATCAATGTCCTCAAGTCCTTGCCGCCGGATGCTGATCTGGAAGCGCTCAAGGCCCTTGTCGCACCCATTGTGGACAAGATGAGCGGGATCAAGAGGGTTGACGGCGATCGCGTAGATTAGGCCGCCCGTTTCCTCTTTCTCTTTGTCGCTGCTGGTCATGTCACGAGAACAATCTATTAGAGCTGCGACAAGTTATCTTGTAATATAACTCTATTTTGGGTAGAGATTGCTATGTTATTTCCTTTACTTGATTCCTTCCTTTGTATGTTTTTGCCCTACGCTTTTAGGGAACTTGTCGGCGCAGGCCCCTGAGCCGCGAGCGCTGAGTGCGGGACGTCAGGAGCCTGCTGGCGGTGCCGCTTCCGACAAGAAACCTTGTCGCAACTAGTCGTAGCTCACTTAAGTTGTTGAGCGGACTCGAAACAAAGTAAGGGCGCAACTAGCTACGAGTTGGTTCCTCCGTGCACAGGTTTTCCATACAAAGTACGGTCGTTCGAGGAAGATAACTTAAAAAATTAAAACTGATTGCTCAAACTTTGGCAACTTAGCTTTTCTATCGCTTGCTTTCCAGGTAAGGCGAAACTTCCTTGAACGACGCCTGGTCCACACCATTATCTTCTCCTATCCCCCCGGCAAACTTGTGTGCGAGGGAACCTTCCTTTCCTTTTTGAGAAAAAGAAAGAAGAGAAAATAAAGATATGGAGCCTTATGGCTCGTTATTGCTTACCGGGGGTAGTTGCTGCACAAAGTGTCAGGTAACGCATGCAAAGAATGTAGAAAGCATGAAATTGACAAGATGTGCGGAGCACATGAAGTTTACTTATGCACGGGTTCTGCGCCCCGCTTTGTACAAAGGATTACATGCAACATCGGCAAGACTTGTACAAAAGGTGGTTGCCGGAACAGGTTCCGGCAACCGCGCCTTACGGGTAAAACTTACGAAGATGCTCAATGTTCCAGGAGTTGCTCACCGGAATGCCATCTTCGGTCTCAAGGCGGACAGCGCCTGGCCTAGTGACTCGTTTCACCCGGTAAGGGCCTTCCCACTTCGGCGTCAACTTGTTGGAATTCTTGGCGGACTAAACACGCCGAAGAACAAGGTCGCCTTCCTCGAAACTTCTGGCATTAACTTTGCGGCTATGGTAGCGGCGCAAAGCTTGCTGGTATCGAGCAGCTCGTACAGCAGCCTGAAGACGGTCTTCCTCAAGGAGCAACGCGTCATCTTGTCACAGCTGCTCTTGCTCAAGCTCATCATAGGCGAGCACTCGAGGTGACCCGTATACGAGTTCTGTGGGGAGAACTGCCTCTGCTCCATAGACTAGAGCGAAAGGTGTCTGGCCAGTGGCTCGATTTGGTGTCGTCCTAATCGACCAAAGAACCACCGGCAGCTCCTCAATCCAGTTCTATCCACACCTGTGCAGCCTGTCGAAAGTCCTGGTCTTGAGCCCGCGCAGCACTTCAGCATTTTCCCTCTCCGCTTGACCGTTGCTTCTCGGATGAGCAACAGAAGCGAAGCAGACCTTGGCGCCAAGATCTTGGACGTACTGCATGAAGGTGCGGCTCGTGAATTGTGTGCCGTTGTCGGTGATGATCTTGTTAGGGATCCCGAAATGGCAAACAATCGACCTGAAGAACTTGACTGCTGACTGTGCTATCACCTTCCTCACTGCTTCCACTTCTGGCCACTTTGTGAACTTGTCGATTGCAACGTACAAGTACTCAAAGCCCCCGACAGCTCGGGGAAAGGGGCCGAGGATGTCGAGCCCCCAGACCGAAAATGGCCAGGATAAAGGGATCGTCTGGAGAGCTTGAGCTGGCTGGTGTATCTACTTGGAATGGAACTGGCACGCTTCACACTTGGTTACTTGTGCAGTTGCATCCTGGAGGGCTGTCGGCCAAAAGAAACCTTGCCGGAACGCTTTGCCGGCAAGTGCTCTTGTGCCAATGTGGTGACCACATATGCCTCCATGTATCTCTGCCAACAGCTTTTGTCCGTCTTCCCGGCGAATACACTTCAATTTCACACTGTTGAGTCTTCTTCTGTACAGTGTGTTGTCGACAAACTGGTACATACTTGACTGCCGGGCTACTCTTTCTGCTTCTTCTTGCTCTTCGGGAAGCTCTCCTGTCTGAAGGAAGAGGACAATCTGCTGTGCCCATGTTGGAGCTTGCGGCTCGACAACAAGGACTAAAGGCACATCTGCTGCTGCGGGAACATCCGCTCCTACGGCAAGAACCTGCGGCTCAGCCGGAGCTTGATGTTCCCCGGCAAGCTTGCCGGAGCAAAACTTGTCGGGAGCGTTTGCTTCAACGGAACAAACCCTAGGGCTCGCCGGAGCAGACTGCTCCTCAGCACCCTTGGTGTTTATTTTGATAACCTTCTTGGCGGCGTCTTCGGGGAGCTCTGCCGGAAAATAGTCACCAGAAATCAACTTCCTCTTCTTGCTCTGTCCAGTTGATGGCGTTACGGATGGTTGAGTCAGCTTGAGCACAAAGATCCCTGGTTCCACAGGTAACTTAAGTGCAGCGCACTTCGACAGGCCATCAGCAATGTCATTTTGAGCTCTTTGAACATGTTCCATCTGCATGCCGTCAAAGTGCTCTTCTAGCTTTCTCACTTCATCAACGTAAGCTTCCATCAACGGACTCTGATAATTCTTGTTCACTTGGCGGACGACAAGCTGTGAGTCACCCCTGACAATGAGCTTCTTGATCCCAAGGTCTGCTGCGATCCTGAGACCGGCAAGCAAACCTTCATACTCTGCAGTATTGTTCGTTGCTTGCTCCTTGGGAAAGTGCATCTGGACTACGTACTTGAGGTGTTCTCCGGTGGGTGCGACAAGTAGCACGCCCGCACCGGTGCCTTGCAGCGAGAAAGCACCATCAAAGTACATCAGCCACTCTTTGCTTGCTTCCTTGACGGGGATGCTCGTCTCCGGAATTTCTTCATCTTGTGTTGGCGTCCATTCTGCTATGAACTCTGCCAGTGCTCTGCTTTGGATGGTTGAAGTGCTCTCAAACTTGAGGCCAAAGCTTGATAGTTCCAGTGCCCACTCGACAATCCTGCCTGTTGCTTCTGGATTTTGCAGTATCCTCTTCAGCGGAAAACGAGTGACGACTGTGATCTCATGTGCTTGGAAGTAATGGCGCAGCTTTCTCGAGGCCATGAGAAGGCCGAAAAGCAATTTCTGCACACCAAAGTACCTTGATCTAGCCCCCTGCAGAAGGGAACTAACAAAGTAAACTGGGCGCTGCACCATTCTTTTCTGCATCTTGTCACGCTCCTGCGCAGATCCATCTTTGTCGGGACCAGAGCTTGCCAGTGAAGTCCCTTGCTTGTCGCTGGATGCCTCTGCCGTGGTTGCTAGCTCATCATCCGCCTCCCTCTCCGCTACTAACGCAACACTAACCACTTGATTGGTTGCAGCTATATATAGCAGCAACTTCTCTTGTGGCTTAGGTGCGACAAGTGTTGGAGTGGAGGACAGGTATCTCTTTAAGTCCTGCAGCGCAGCCTCCGCCTCCGGAGTCCATTTCATTGGACCTGCCTTTTTCAATATTTTGAAAAATGGCAGGGCGCGCTCAGCAGACCTAGAGATAAACCTGCTGAGAGCAGCTACACAACCGGCAAGTCTTCGTACATCCTTGATGCGCTTTGGAGCTTCAATCTGCTCAATGGCCTTGATCTTGTTGGGATTGGCTTCAATTCCTCGCTGAGACACGAAGAACCCGAGAAGCTTGCCGGAAGGGACTCCAAACACACACTTCCCGGGGTTAAGCTTGAGGTTGATCTTGCGCAGATTTGCAAAGGTTTCGTCTAAATCTTGAATCAGAGTTGCCTTGTCCTTGCTCTTGACCACTATGTCATCCATGTAGGCTTCCACACTTCTGTGAATTTGCGGCTCAAAAGCGTCATGGACTACCCTTGCAAATGTTGAACCAGCATTCTTTAAACCGAATGGCATCCGTATGAAACAGTATGTGCCACATGGGGTGATGAATGCGGTCTTCTCCTCATCCTCTTCTGCCATGAAGATCTGATGGTATCCTGATTATGCATCAAGAAATGAAAGCAAGTCACATCCGGCCGTGGAGTCAACAATCTGGTCGATGTGCGGCAAGGGAAATAGGTCTTTGGGGCAAGCTTTATTAACATCAGTAAAATCGATACAAAGCCTCCATTTCCCGTTTGCCTTGCGCACGATTACAGGATTGGCCAACCACGTAGGATGGAGCACTCCTCTGACAAGGCCTGCTGCTTCCAATTTCTTGATTTCTTCTGCGATGAATTCTTGGCGCTCCAGTGTCTGTTTCCTGACTTTCTGCTTGACGGGCCGCGCATGAGGGCAGACGGCAAGATGGTGCTCGATTACTTTCTTGGGAACACCAGGGATGTCAGATGGTTGCCATGCAAACACGTCGACGTTCGCCCGCAGGAAAGCAATGAGCGCGCTTTCCTATTTAGGGTCAAGAGTGGCACTAATGGTGAAGGTACCACCAGTGCCGTCCTCCTTGGTGGACACCTTCTTGGTCTTTGGTGGAGCTACCATTGTCTTCTTACACTTGCCGGTGGAGCTCGATGGTGCGTCCTCGACGGTAGCGCAGCACTCCGAAGAGGTGCGCTTGCCGGAGTGGGCATCAGAACTCTTGCGATCTGTTCCGGCTGCTGCTTCCCGGTAGATCTTGTC
The DNA here is from genome assembly GCF_018294505.1 of Triticum aestivum. Classification (NCBI taxonomy): domain Eukaryota; kingdom Viridiplantae; phylum Streptophyta; class Magnoliopsida; order Poales; family Poaceae; genus Triticum; species Triticum aestivum. Next base: position 658,517,081 of record NC_057798.1, on the reverse strand, counting down.
GGCGCAGATAAGAGCATCCTTCTTGTCGCCAGGGACAGAGATGACACTTATCGGGCCTGGCATCTTCAGCACGTTGTATGCATAGTGAGAGGCTGCCATGAATTTGGCGAGTGCTGGACGTCCGAGTATCCCATTGTAAGGCAATGGAAAATCAGCAACGTCAAAAGTGACCCTCTCAGTCCTGAAGTTCAACTCGCTGCCAAATGTTACCGGCAGCGTGATCTTTCCCTTCGGCTTGCTCCTTCCCGGATTGATTCCTTGGAACGTGTCAGTCTCTTCGAGCTCGCTGTCAGGGATCTGGAGTTTCTGGAGTACCGCGGAGGAGATCAAGTTCAAGCCGGCCCCGCCGTCAACTAGCATCTTAGTGACCTTGAGGTTGCGGATAGTTGGTGAAACCAACATCGGCAAGCACCCGACCGCAGTTATGCGATCAGGGTGGTCCTCAATATCAAAGATGATAGGCATGTTGGACCATTTCAGAGGCTTGCGTGACTCGATGGGTGGTTCTGCTGCATTGACTTCCCACACCCACTGCTTGAGCTGGCGGTGTGAAGTATGCAGAGAAGCACCACCGTCAACGCACAGGACCTCTGTGGCTTTCTAGAACTCCTACTCATCGGTCTCGTCATCATCCATATCTTCATCGTCGTCGTCATCTTCATCCTTGTCGCGGCCGCGGGGAGGTCTGTCTCCTTGCCGCTGCTTGGCCTTGCCGCGGCGTCCTCCTCGGCCGGGACGTTTCTTGCTGGCTCCTCCAGCACCTTCCTGGGCTTTCACCTAGCTGCGTCGCTCGTATTCAGCCTTTTGCTGCTCGACAAGCTGCTCGACCTTCTTGCAGCTCTAGAGGTCATGGCCCTTGGTGCGGTGGATCTTGCAGTACTGCTTGTTGGTGCCGTCCTGCTTGTCGGTGATCGCCACAGCCTGGTAGTTGGTGCCCGTGGCAATCTCCTTGCCGGAGCTACCAGCTTTGGCTTTCTTGCCGGACTGCTCAACGACTAGCACCTCTTTACCTTTCTTCTTCCTGTTGTTCCGCTGCCGGTTTTTCCTTGCCGGGGCAGTCTCCTCGCTATCAGATCCTCCTGCTCCTGTATTCTCCCCGGGAAGTTTCCTCCCTTCCTCAGCACATGCACACTTGTCGGCCAGGGCATATAGCTCGCTGACGTCTCTGATCTTGCACATCGCCATCTCCTCCCGCATCCTGCGGTTCCGCACGTTCTGATGGAACGCGCTGATTACCGCGGCAGGGTGGACATCTGGGATGTTGTGCTGTACACGGCTAAATCTCTGAATGTACTTGCGCAGGGGCTCTCCTTCCTTCTGGGCGAGCAGATGAAGGTCACTCTCTTGGCCATGAGGTTTGTGGCCGCCTGTAAAGGCGCCGACAAACTGATGGCATAGGTCTGCCCAGGAAGATATGGAGTTATCCGGCAAGTGCATGAGCCGGGATCAGACATTGGGCTTGAGTACTAGCGGGAAGTAGTTGGCAAGGATCTTGTCGTCCCGTCCCCCGGCAGCTTGCACTGCGATAGTGTAGATGCTGAGGAACTCCCACGGATGCGACTTGCCGTCGTACTTCTCTGGCACGTTTGGCTTGAAATTCTTCGTGCTGGGCCACTGGACTTGCCGCAGCTCACGAGTGAACGCAGGGCAACCTACCGCGTACGGCAAGTCGCCTGGTTCCCCTGGCGCATGCATGTCAACAGAGGGCCCAGCGCGCTTGTCGGATTGACGTCGCGCTTCTCTTCGGCGCTCGATGCGAGTTCGAGCATCTTCTTGCTGTCGTTCGTGAAGAACTTGGCGCTGATCGCGACGAGCTCGTGGATCTGATGATGCGGTGGAGTCGCTGTCGAGGTGGATCCGACGAGTCGGCGATCTTGGCCTTCGGGGTGGAGAGTGCATGGTGGTTGCACCTCCGCCAGTTTCGTGGCCACCGGCTCGTGCCTGGCAGTCCTTCCGCGGCCGCGATGTACTCGGTTGCCGCGGAGTGTTGCCGTTGGCGAAGCCGATAAGACTCTGAATGGTGGCCCTCTATTGGTCGATCTTGTCTTCCGTTGGAGGGTAATCCAGGAGCAGTTGAGCTCGCGCCAAAGCTTATGCTGGAGTGGTGGGAGGCAGTGCCGAATGATGCGAGGAGCGGGATATGCTCGGACTTCTAACTATGTTAGAAGGAGCAGTATCCCGTCCAGGAGACCGTGTCCCGCCTGTGCCAGCATGTTGGCGTGCATGCTGGTCTTGAGCGCCCCGAGATCCACCAGCTCGATCTTGGTCCAACAAACGTATGGTACTGCGAATACCATGACGCTGTCGGTCCTGCGCCTCCTGAGATGGGCGCGGAACATGCACGGACGCCGAGGTCTTCGCAGCCTTGTCCTTGGACCTGGCAGCATCGTGAGCTCCCTCGTTGATGTCCGTTCTTCCGCCGGCGTCTACCCCACCACCCGATTGCTCTGGTGATGGTGGGATCGACGTGGACGGAACAGCTGCCGTCGAAGTTTTCTTCTTCGGTGGCATGTCGATGAAGAAGATGGAGATCTGGCTCGTGTGAACACCGGATCAGGTTCACACAATCTCGACACCCCCTAACTGGCGCGCCAAAGATGTCGGGGAAACTGATCCACGAACACCTATGGGGCCGGCGGACCGAGCCCCTTTCGGTTCGGCGGGGGGCGGAGATCGCACAAAGAGCAGATTGAGGCGAAACGCACGAGCAGTTTACCCAGCTTCGGAGCTCTCTGGAGAGATAATACTCCTACTGCTGCTTGTCTGATTGTATTGAGTTCTTGCTCGGGAGCGCTGAGTGCTACAGTACACTCCGAGACCGAGCGTGAGTGTTTTCTGGTTTCGAACCGAACCAACCCCCCCTTCTACGTTGCGCATGGGCCTCCTTTTATATGCTCAAGGGGTCACCGACAGGTGGCAACGTAGACAAGGGTAAAAATGGAAAAAGAGGGGTGGTTGGTGCAGCTACCTGCATAGTACATCCTACCTAAACCTGACGGTAGGGGACAAGGGCATTAAATGCCTGTTTGCGTCGCCCAAACAATGCAGAAAGGACCGTCAGGGGCGCCACCGCCTGCCACGATGGCGATCTTGTCAGTGTCGCTCGCCACCTCGCACCGCTGGCTGCACAGCCTCCTACCACGCGCGCCTGGAAAGACCCCAAGGCGACACGTTGGTGGATGTGCTGGAGCGTGGGTACAGAGTGGTAGCCTGCCGCGGCAAGCGCCTTGCCGCGGCAGTTGTCTTGTCGCGTCCGGAAGCTTGTCGCTCACCGGGCCTTGCTGGGATGCGTGGCGCGTCGCGGCAAGTTTCTTGCAATGTCTTGGTTGGCCTTCCCGGAAAGCTCCTCTTGCCGGGGCCTTGTCTCCTTGGCTTAAATACTTTGTTCTTGAATGGCTCCAAAGGAACCACGGAGGACCTTGGCGGTCACCCGGCAAGCCTTGCCGCGGGGTGCCGCAACTGCCCGTGCACAAGTTCGGGATACTAGGGTACCCCTACTCTAGTACACCGACACGGGTGTTTGGTTGTAAGTGTTTCATTCTCAAGAAAGGTGTTCGTTTGTCTAAATTTGAGGCTAGAGCTCATGAGGGCATATTTGTTGGTTATGGTACAAACTCTCATGCTTACCGTGTCCTCAACAAGTCCACCAGACTCATTGAGGAGATGTGTAACATGGAGTTTGACGAGAATAACGGCTCCCAAGTGGAGCAAAGTGGTACTTGTGATATAGGTGATGAAATTCCTCCCCAAGCCATAAGAAGAATGGGTGTTGGTCATATGCTACCCATTGAGGAACCCCTCGTGGCTGAAGGAGAAGGACAAAGTTCCACTCAAGTGGAGCCATCACCAACCCAAGACCCACACGCTTCCAAAGAACAAAGTGAAGGCCCTCAACCAAATGAACAAGATCAAGGGCAAGATCAATATCAACATGGTGAGGAACCATCAAGTGATGCCCAAGGTCAAGTTCGCCCTCCCGAGCAAGTTCAAGATCAAGATCAAGAAAAAGTTCAAGACGACGCTTAAGATGATCAAGTTACCACTCCTCAACTCACTCTTGAGGAGGAATTGGAGCGTCGTGCCGCTAAGATTGCATCCAAGCTCACAACCAAAGATCATCTCATGACGAATGTGCTTGGAAGCTTAAGAAAGGGGGTAAGCACTTGTAGACAATTAGCAAACTAATGTGAACATCACACGTTTGTTTCTTGTGTCGAACCCTAAAAGGTCTATGAGGAACTCGAGGATCCGGATTGGCTCAATGCCATGCATGAAGAACTCAACAACTTCGAGCACAACAAGGTGTGGAGATTGGAGCCAAGGCCAATGGGGAACCATGATGTCATTGGAACCACGTGGATATTCAAGAACAAGCAAGATGCTCATGGAATTATCGTTCGCAACAAGGCTCGTTTGGTATCAGAAGGCTACTCCCAAGTCGAGGGTATCGACTATGGTGAAACCTTTGCTCCCGTTGCTCACCTTGAATCTATTTGTTTGTTGATTGCTTATGCTTCTCATCATAACTTCAAGTTGCAACAAATGGATGTGAAGAGTGCTTTTCTTAATGGTCCTATTAATGAGTTTGTGTATGTCAAACAACCCCTGGGGTTCGAGGATCCCTATTTCCCCAATCATGTGTACCAACTCGATAAGGCACTCTATGTCCTTAAACAAGCCCCACGTGCGTAGGAGGAGCACCTTACCGAGTTGGTGCAAGATCATGGGTTTGAAATTGCGAAAATCGACCCCACCCTTTTTACTAAGAAGGTCAAAGGGGAGTTGTTTGTATGCTAACTATATGTTGATGATATTATCTTTGGTTCCCCTAACAAAGCTTTCAATGAGGAATTTTCCACTCTCATGACCTCAGAGTTCAAGATGCCCATGATGGGAGAGTTGAAGTTCTTTCTCGGGTTCGAAATCAAGCAAAGAAGAGAAGGAACCTTCATCAACCAAGCCAAATACACTCAAGACACGCTCAAAAGATTCAAGCTAAGTGATGTCAAGCCGTCTTCCACTCCAATGCTCGTCAAATGCCAACTTGACATAGATCCCAATGGTAAAATGATGGATCAAAAGATATATCGCTCCATGATTGGCTCCTTGTTCTACCTTTGTGCATCTAGACCGGATATCATGTTGAGTGTGGGAACTTGTGCATGGTTTCAAGCCGCACCTAAGTAAAGCAACTATGTGGCGATCAAGTGAATCTTTTGATATTTGGCTCATACCCCAAACTTTGGCTTATGATATCGAAGAGGAGAAAATTTCAAACTTTTGGGCTATTCAGACTCAGATTGGGCGGGAGACAGAGTGGATAGGAAGTCCACCTCCAGAGGGTGCCAATTTCTTGGTTGCTATTTGGTGAGTTGGTCTTCTAAGAAGCAAAGTTGTGTGTCTCTCTCGTCCACCGAAGTGGAGTATGTGGCCGCCGGTAGTTGTTGTGCTCAACTTCTATAGATGAGGCAAACTTTGAAGGATTACGGTGTCATTTGTGACAAAGTGCCTCTTTGGTGTGACAATGAAAGTGCCATCAAGATCTCTCTCAACCCGGTGCAACACTTCAAGACAAAGCATATTGAGATTCGATATCACTTCATCTGGGATCATATCAGGCGAGGGGAGATCAAGCTCAAATATGTCAACACTCATGATAACCTTGCAGATATTTTCACGAAGCCCCTGGATGAAGCCAGATTTCATGAGTTAAGGCATGAGCTAAATATCATTGATTTGAGCAATGTGACTTGAACCCTTGCACATCCCACCATACTCATCGTGATATCTTGTTTAGGTGTAGGCATGGACATCGGGGAAGTGTTGTTCTCTCAATGAACTCTCCCTCCCCCATTATGCATAAATTGATCAAGTCTTTCACATTAGCCATTTTTTATGGTACTTGTGCTTCAAAGATGAGTTTTGGTCATGGGCCCAAGGTTAAAATCTTCGCGGTGCCATACCACTTAACTCAAACATAGGTGGCCTCGGCAACCGCCCTTTCTTTGAGAAGTGTGTGTTTCTTGTCCTCTCGTGGGTGTTTCTTCTGCCTTTGTGTTTGCCCCCTCTCCTCGTCGGTTCTTTTTTTTTGCTTGAGCTAACCATTTTTGTGTCTAGTCCTTGAGTTCTTGGCTGAGCGGTACTACCGCTGGTGACGCACGGTACTACCACTGAAGCGGTACTACTGCCCTCACCTATGGTACTACCGCTGTGGCGCGGGACTAGGGGAGGGTTATGTCGGGTAGGGGAGTTTCTTTCTCCCCCACACCTATTTGCTAACCTCTCTCAGCCCCCTTCGTGCTTCAGCGCCGTAATCGCCGCGGGAGGGCTCCGGCGGGCCACCGTCTCCGGGCCGTCCCACTCCATTTCCTTTGATGGAATTGATCCCCACCCCATCCTCTTGCCATGGATGCCAGTATTGCCCCCGCTCCTCTTATCTTTGTGTCTAGGTTTCAGATCTTGTCTTTGGGGGCAATAGTTGTTGCATTTCTTGATTTTTGGCTAAATCAAGGCTTGAGTAGGTTGGATAAGGCGTCTAGACTATTTGGATTGATATTTGGTAGGATTATATTTGAATTTGGCATCCCGATACTGCCAGATTTGACCACGGCAGCAGCGAACCACCATTTCCCCACCTGGAGCAGTACTACCGCTCCTCTGGAGCGGAAATACTGCTCGGGCGTTACTGCCGCCTCCAGATCATCGTACTACCGCTGGATGCCCACTTCCACTGTACTCGTACCAAATATCGATCCATGTTGCTCTCTCTGGTGGCTTATGCTCGTTCTTTTGTGTTGTTTCTTGTGTTCATGTGTTTGGTTCCAGGTGATGGCCCGTCAGAGTAGCCGGTCCACCGTGTCAACCTTGGTCGTTCTACGTCAAAGCACTATCGCACTTCAGAGTCAGGGGCTGCTTCCTCAAGTGTTCCTCCTCCTTAGCCCAAGAAGACGATTGCTCACAACACCAAGCCTAGGGGTAGGACTATGACGGAATTGACTGCCAAGGAGTTCTGGGCAAGGCGTCGGCGCAACCCCTATACAGAAGATCAAGAACCCTCTTTGGTAAACCGCCCGTTCTGGAACCATTTTTAGTTTGCTATCTACTTTGATGTGATCAAAGCAAATAAGAACCTCTTTGTTGATGTCTGCTCCATCGACATTGCTTATTTGGAGAAGGATCCTGCCTACTTTGGTGAAGCTCTGTAGATGTGATCTCAGTTGAACATTCCAAGGATCATGGAGTTCAACAAGGACTTTGATGCGGATGTGGTGGCTCAGTTTTTTGCCATGACCCATCTTGGCACAGATGAGGAAAGAACTCTTACTTGGATGACAAATGGAAAGCTTCTTTCCATCAAATGGAAGGCATTCATGGAGTTACTTGGGATTGAAGATCAAGGGCTTGAGACTCCTGTGGGCTTTCGTCCTCACCACAATGCAACTTCCACTCACAAGCAAGCCCTCTGGCCCTACTGCACTTTGAAGGTTAACCCCGAGACTAAGAAGGAAACTTACGAGCTGCTTGCTTTTCTGGATATCCTCCATCGCATATTCAGAGAGACTCGCTTCCCTCGCATTGGGAACTTGGACCTGGTTCACTCGTTTCTCGTGGATATGCTTCTATTCTGTCAGCATGAGAAGGAAGAAAACACTGGAGAGTCCTTGGATATCTCTCATGTCATGTGGTCTGAGCTTGTCTCCGCTATCTCTAAGCACAAGTGCCCTATTTATGCTCCGTTTCTCATGTTGCTTATTGAGAAGGCTTGGGCGCACTCATGCCCTAATGTCGTGCTGGAGACTGGAGAGTTGACCCCTCATGAGATCCGGCGCCTGAGGAGGTACTTTGATTCTGCAATCTGGGATTCAGTCAGCTACTGACGAGGTTGAGGCAGAGGCTGAGGCTGATGCTGACGATGATGCGGATTATGAACCCTCTGGAGTGGAGCCCTCATGGGCAAAGAAGATCAAGCACAAAATGAAGAAACTCTTCTGCATGGAGTCTCATGGACAATATATGGCTGATGTGTCTGACAAGAAGGCCAGGTGCCACCACAAGGAGCTCATGCGTCAGTTGGGTGCGACAGTTGCCAGCGGATCCGAGGGCAAGATTACTGATGATGAGGAGTGGGTTCAGCAGCACTGTCCTTGGTCAGACTCTGACACCGAGCAGCCCCCTGCCGATGACGGAGGTGCAGACGATCTCGCTGGGATGTGATGATGGCGATCATCAGTTGTGCTTTCACCTGGAGCCGTAGCAATGCTCCCTCCCCTTTTGGTGTCTTGATACCAAAGGGGGAGAGAGTTTACGGATTTGTCGCTATCGAGTTGCGAGTGTGTGTCTTGTTTTCCTTGCCTTTCTCTCTCTCTCACACAAACTCTTTTCTCGTCCTTTGCTTTGGTTTGATTTGTGCTCGTGAGACTCGGTACCCTATCATATGGTGTGAGACATATGCTACCCTATTATTATCTTTGTATATCGAGTACTTTATTATTTTGTGAGCTCATGATTATCTCTTATGTCTACCTTGCTCACTTGCCACTCTATTGCATCCTAGCTCATTTATGTCTTATCTTTGATGCAATTATTGTCACCCTATAAAATATAGGGGGAGTGTTGATCCTAATGTGTGTAATTTGCATTCCAAAGGCATCTCTAACTTGGTGCACACATCTAGGCGGAGCCCGTCTATATTTTGTAGTTTTGGGACTCGTTAACTCTCATGTCTTACCTTTGTGAAAATCCCGTGTTGTCATCACTCCACCAAAAAGGGGGAGATTGTTAAGGCATGTCTCTCTCTAAGTAGTTTTGGTGATTGATGACAATGCTTTTGTTGGAGATATGCCCTAGAGGTAATCATGTGATGATGATGTTTCCATATGTATTCATGAGTCCTTTGTATTGTCCTTGAACATCATCAATGATATGTATCAATAAGTATGTGACTTGTTTGTGGAACTATGTATTGTATGATGATTGTTCTAATGGTCCCTAGTTGATAAGGTTATGCGGACACATATCCTTGACTAGTATACGACTCGGTTGATGGCTATGTTTCACAGGTCATGTGCATGGAGATGCTAAACTGATAGTATGGGCTTGGGGATGGAAATCACCGTGTTGGACATACCCACTTTGAGATGCAGCGAGATATAGTCATCTGTTAGTCTCAAGTACAATGTTTATGCCATGTCCTAGACGTGAGGTCCTCGCATGTTCTCGGGATGAGGATCGGCTCACTTAGGGTCTATCAAACGCTACTCCGTAACTGGGTAGTTATAAAGGTAGCTTTTGGGTGAGTCGTGAAACATGCCGCGAGACATGGTTGACCAAGATGGGATTTGCCCCTCCTATTTGGAGAGATGTTCTGTTGGCCCTCTCGAGTGATCAGATTCGGAAAGCATGGCCATGTGACTTGGGTTAAGTGTTAACCCAGTTCAGGAATCTGTATCACGGTTTCGAGAAAAGGTCGAGCTATCACAAGGGTGACAAGTAGTCGCCTTGAGCTCGACAACAAATATCGTGAGGCAAAAGGAATGTTGCATATGACACATTGTCGAGGTTCGTCAAATGACTTTACGCACACATGGGAGTTGGCACGTTCTGCTAGGAGCCGCTACCAACTATCGACTCTGGTCGTGTCCATGTGTACGTGAACCTATAGGGTCGCACACTTAAGGGGTTGCAGCCCATTCAGATTGGATCTGAGTGGAAATGGACGCAGACTCCTAGTGGGCTCAAGTGTTGAGCCCACCTCAGAGGTCTATATAAAGGGGACTTGGCGCACCACTTAGGGTTCATCCTTTTCCACCCTCGATAGCCGTCGCCACTCCCCACGCCCATGACGTGCGACCGGACCTAGCAGTCCGCCGCCCGCCGCTACACCCCGCACGTGTGGATACCTTGGAGGCATCACATTTGCAGCGCTTGGACGAACCATTCGAGGGAACCGCGAGGTGCCGATCAAGGGAGATCACTGTTCACGGGTCTACACTATTCGCTGGAGATCGGCAACAAGAGGAGGAGACAGGCCGAGAGATCGACTACACGCATCACCAACTCTACTTCCACTGTGGTGACTGCGCGTCTAGTGGTAAATCCGATCACGTAATCTATTTCCTGCAGCATGATCTTGGGTGCACGATAGAAAATTTTATTTGGCGCTAGTTTAGCGTACCACGTGTTCCAATAGTGGTATCAGAGCCTTTGTTGTGTGGTGATAGATTCGATGATTTGCATATAAGATATGTAGATCGGTTTAGGTGCAGGTCGATGAGATCGGCAGCACACGTCAGTGTTGAAGGTTGGTTTCGTGATCGTGTTTCCATGATCGTGACGCAGAGGTCGTGACACGAGTTACCCCTACTGGTTGGTATCCGCCCTCGGGGTAGATTGTGGAACGTAAATCTGGATGCAGCACGCGAAGGTCGATGAGATTGATCGAATCGGAGCATAGATCAACACTGCGGAAATGTGATTTCCGTGGTGCTGAAATCTGTTGGAGCAGTCTCGGTAAAATGTCTGTAAGTTTTGCATACGAACTCTGTTTTTGCTCCACGAACTGTCAAACTGAAGCTAACGAAAAGTTGGATTAGCATCACTTTTGTCTAGGCCAAAATCCGCTTGAAAGATAGAGTTTCGGGAGGTTTTATCTTTGGCGGTAGAATGTCTGACACATTTTTATAGGGAATGCTTGTGATTTGGTATAGCCCATGAATGTTGCTTGTGTGTCATTGTTTCATGACCCGCGTGTCATGAGTGCGGCAACCAGCAGGAGCCATATGGTTGTCCCATTATTGTATTAATGACCCGCGTGTCAACATGAGAAGCCATGTAATGTAGTTTACTTTCAGTAGCTATTAGTTTGTAATAGCATAGTATCTTATGTAACACTTGGCAGTTGACACCATGGCGTGGAGATGGAGATCACCACGAGGACAACCATGCATGGAGATGGATATCACCATGGGCAGACCGCGCGCGTGGAGATGGAGATCACCATGCGCTGTGAAAAGGGGCTATACCATGCGTTGTGAAAGTTTATCCCTTTTCTGCACCCTTCTTGTGCATGGTAGATGTTTTAAGTAGGATGATCCCTCAAAGAATGTCAAGTATAAATGCCCCCCCCAATTGCTGCACCTTCACATGTCAAGTATATTTAGTGGTGGGCCTATAAAATTAGGGTGCCACTAGATCTCCTTGAAGTGATGGGTTTGTGTCGGACACTTACACGCAAAGCATTGGTTAACTTGTTGTGGCTATCAAAACAGTTTTGGGCCACGAGGCATAGAATTTGGCGGGGCATGAGATGTCCCCAACAACAAGAGTCGTATGGAGATACGATTAGCAAGAGTTGCTTACCGAGTAATCTTGTCTTCTAGCGGTGATGCAAAAGCTCACTAGTTGATATGTTGATCTTGGATCACTAAGTATCAACCGAGGGATGTTGATTTTAGTGGAGTAATGATCTTGTTAAAATTTTTAATATGAATTACTCTTCATGAATACATGTCTTAGTGTTTTGCATATTTCTGTTGTAGATAAATGGCACCACCTGCTCAAGTTACCCATTTTGCATTGAAATCAATCCTGGAAAAAGATAAATTGAATGGAACAAACTTTACCACCTGGTATAGAAACCTGAGAATTGTTCTTAGGCATGAGAAAAAGGAAGAAGTTCTAGAGAATCCGCTTCCAGAGGAACCCTGCCGATAATGCTAATGCCACAACCAGAAATGCCTACCAAAAACTCGTTGATGAATCAAACGAGATCAGATGTCTCATGCTGGATTCTATGGAGCCTGATCTGCAGCAGCATTTCGAGAATATTGAGGCTTTCGATATGATCGAGAACCTCAAGAGCATGTTTCAAATGCAGGCTTGGACCGAAAGGTTCAACTTCTGGCAATCCTTGATGGATTGTAAGCTGAACGAGGGTGATCCACTGAGCCCACATGTGATCAAGATGATTGGATAGATGCAAGCTTTGGATCGGTTGGGCTTCCCACTTGGGGACGAGTTGTCCACAGATACAATTCTGGGTTCTCTTCCGGATAGCTATGGGCCATTCATCTCGAACTACCATATGCATGGGATGGAAAAGGAAGCTCATTGAATTGCATGGGATGCTCAAAGTGGCAGAGCAGGATATCAACAAGGTACGCATCGTCAAGTATTGATGGTGCAGAACTTGGCTAAGTTCAAGAAGAGCTAGTCCAAGAAAAAGGCTAAGGCAAAGGGCAAAGAGAAGGAGGCAACTCCAACTGCCGCCGCTGCGCCTAAGTCAGGGACGACCTCGGGGAGTATTTGCTTTCATTGCAAGGAACCCAGACGGCGAGTTGGCGCACCACTTAGGGTTAATCCTTTTCTACCCCCGATAGCCGTCGCCACTCCCCATGCCCATGACGTGCAACCGGACCTAGCAGCCCGCCGCCCGCCGCTGTACCCCGCACGTGTGGATACCTTGGAGGCATCGCATTTGCGGCGCTTGGACGAACCATTCGAGGGAACTGCGAGGTGCCGATCACGGGAGATCACCATTCGTGGGTCTTCACTTTTTGCTGGAGATCGACAACAAGAGGAGGAGACGGGCCGAGAGATCGACTACACACATCACCAACTCTACTTCGCTGCGGTGACTGCACGTCTAGTGGTAAATCCGATCTCGTAATCTATTTCTAGCAGCATGATCTTGGGGGTGCGGTAGTAAATTTTATTTGGCACTAGCGTAGCGTACCGCGTGTTCCAACAGCTTTTGTGGACTAATCGTGTGCATTGAGTATTTCAGAGATTCATTCATTGGCACGAGACGATTCCTTCCCCTTGGAGTTTTAAGTGAAGACGGTGTAGTTTCATTCATTTTGGGTTTGGTGGACTTGATTCGTAGGAGTCACGGTACTATCAAGAGGGGGTCCGCATTGGAAAGGCTAGGGTGGAATAAATACGTACACATCTCCTTTACACCCACTGGTCCTTCCCGCTTCAATGGAGGATCTTTCGTTGCCTCCTTTTGTGAGCTTGTTATAGTCCCAGCGGTAGTACTGCAGCTCCCAACGGAAGTACTGCTCAAGAGCCACAAGCGACAGTATCGCTCGGTAGTGGTAGTACCGCACAGGCGGTAGTACCCCTGCCCAGCAGTAGTACTGCCAGGGGCCTCTCAACCATAGTGCCACTGTGGTGCTGTGCTACTATCGCCTCGGCTTGAAAGTGTCGCCTCTTGTGTCGGGTTTTGCGGCATTGGCAGCGGTAGTACCACCCACGAGCGGTAGTGCCGCCCCTACCACCGCTTCTACTACCGACCTGGGTCTAAATCTCGCTCTGCCTCAGGTCTCCCCCAGTCTACACGGCAGTACCGCAAGGGGGAACGGTAGCACCGCTGCTCCCAGCGGTAGTACCGCTACCCCCAGTGATAGTACGGCTCTATGTGGGCTAAATGAGAGGTAACGGTTGGTTTTGCTCTCCCTCTATAAAAGGAGGTCTTCTTCTCCAAGTTGACTCACCTCTTCTAACCCCACGCTCCATTGTTGCTCCAAGCTCCATTTTTGCCCGAGCTCTCTCCCTAGCCAATCAAACTTGTTGATTCTTTAGGGATTGGTTGAGAAGGCCCCGATCTACACTTCCACCAAGATAAATCCGATTCCCCCACTAATCCCTTGCGGATCTTGTTACTCTTGGGTGTTTGAGCACCCTAGACGGTTGAGGTCACCTCGGAGCCATATTCAATTGTGGTGAAGCTTCGTGGTGTTGTTGGGAGCCTCCAATTAAGTTGTGGAGATTGCCCCAACCTTGTTTGTAAAGGTTCGGTCGCCACCTCCAAGGGCACCAATAGTGGAATCACAACATCTTGCATTGTGTGAGGGCGTGAGGAGAATATGGTGGCCCTAGTGGCTTCTTGGGGAGCATTGTGCCTCCACACCGCTCGAACGGAGACGTACTTCCCCTCAAAGGGAAGGAACTTTAGTAACACATCCACGTCTCCACCGACTCCACTCTGGGTTATCTCTCACCTTTACTTGTGCAAGCTTATATTGTGTTTCATACCTTGCTTGCTTGTGTGCTTGTTGTTGTTCAACCATATAGGTTGCTCACCTAGTTGCATATCTAGACAACCTACTTTGATGCAAAGTTTAATTTGGTAAAGAAAAGCTAAAAATTGTTAGTTGCCTATTCACCGCCCTCTAGTCAACTGTATCGATCCTTTCAGACGCCTCGTTGCGTCTCCGACTTCATCTCCAAGTCTTCTGGTTTCCTTCTATTCCAATAAAGATCATCGCAAAAGTTTCATTCCATTTGGACTCCGTTTGGTATTCCTTTTCTATGAAAAATCTAAAATAGGCAAAAAACAGAAACTGGCACTGGGCTCTCGGTTAATAGGTTAGTCCCAAAAATAATATAAAATACCATATCAATGCATATAACACATCCAAAACAGATAATATAATAGCATGGAACAATCAAAAATTATAGATATGTTGGAGACGTGTCAAGCATCCCCAAGCTTAATTCCTGCTCGTCCTCGAGTAGGTAAATGATAAAAACAGAATTTTTGATGTGGAATGCTACCTAACATATTTATCCATGTAATTTTCTTTATTGTGGCATGAATGTTCAGATCCTAAAGATTCAAAACAAAATTTTAATATTAACATAAAAACAATAATACTTCAAGCATACTAACAAAGCAATTATGTCTTCTCAAAATGACATGGCCAAAGAAAGCTTGTCCCTACAGAATCATATAGTCTGTCTATGCTCCATCTTTGTCACATAAAATATTCAAATCATGAACAACCCCGGTTTCAGCCAAGCAATTGTTTCATACTTTAGTATTCTCAGACTTTTTCAACTTTCATGCAATACATGAGCGTGAGCCATGGACATAGCACTATAGGTGGAATAGAATGGTGGTTGTGGAGAAGACAAAAAGAAGGAGATAGTCTCACATCAACTAGGTGTATCAATGGGCTATGGAGATGCCCATCAATAGATATTAACGTGAGTGAGGAGGGATTGCCATGAAATGGATGCACTAGAGCTATAAGTGTATGAAAGCTCAAAAAAGAAACTGTGTGGGTGTGCATCCAACTTGCTTGCTCATGAAGACCTAGGGCATTTGAGGAAGCCCATCGTTGGAATATACAAGCCAAGTTCTATAATGAAAAATTCCCACTAGTATATGAAAGTGACAAAATAAGAGACTCTCTATCATGAAGATCATGATGCTATTTTGAAGCAGAAGTGTGGAAAAATGATAGTAACATTGCCCCTTCTCTCTTTTTCTCTCATTTCTTTATTTGGGCCTTCTCTTCCTTTTTTATGGCCTCGTTTTGTATTTGGGCTTCTTTGGCCTGTTTTATTTTTATTTCCTCACATGGGACAATTCTCTAATAATGATGATCATCACACTTCTATTTACTTACAACTCAAAAAATTACAACTCAATGCTTAAAACGAAATATGACTCTACGGTGTACAGGGATGTACAGGGATGTGCAAGGATTCAAGAGTGACATATATGAAAGAATTATGAAAGGTGGCTTTGCCACAAATACGATGTCAACTACATGATCATGCAAAGCAATATGACAATGATGAAGTGTGTCATAATAAACGGAACGGGGGAAAGTTGCATGGCAATATATCTCGGAATGGCTATGGAAATACCATAATAGGTAGGTATGGTGGCTGTTTTGAGGAAGGTATATGGTGGGTGTATGGTATTGACGAAAGTTGTGCGACACAAGAGAGGCTAGCAATGATGGAAGGGTGAGAGTGCGTATAATCCATGGAATCGACATTAGTCATAAAGAACTCACCTACTTATTGCAAAAATCTATAAGTCATCTAAACCAAGCACTACACGCATGCTCCTAGGGGAAGGGTTGGTAGGAGTTAATCATCGCGCGATCCCGACCTCCACACAAAGGATGACAATCGAAGAGATATTTCATGCTCTAAATTTGTTACACAACAGTTCACCATACGTGCATGCTACGGGACTCACAAACCTCAACAATTATTTCTCAAATTCACAATTAATCCACTAGCATGACTCAAATATCACCATCTTCATATCTCAAAACAATCATAAAGAATCAAACTTCTCATAGTATTCAATGCACTTCATATGCAAGTTTTTATTATATCCCTCTTGGATGCCCATCATATTAGGACTAGTTTTATAACCCAAGCAAATTACCATGCTGTTCTAAAAGACTCTCCAAATAATATAAGTGAATCATGGGAGTTCAAAAATTTCTATAAAATAAAGCCACCGCCGTGCTCTAAAAAGATATAAGTGAAGTACTAGAGCAATATTGCCTAGCTCAAAAGATATAAGTGAAGCACATAGAGCATTCTAATAAATCACGATTCATGCGTGTCTCTCCCAAAAGGTGTGTACAACATGGATGATTGTTGTAAACTAAAAAGCAAAGAATCCAATCATAAAAGACGCTCCAAGCAAAACACATATCATGTGGTGAATAAAAATATAGCCTCAAGTAAAGTTACCGATAGACGAAGACGAAAGAGGCAATGCCTTCCGAGGCATTGATAACAGTATAGGGGATCGCAACAGTTTTCGAGGGTATAGTATTCAACCCATATTTATTGATTCGACACAAGGGGAGCCAAAGAATATTCGTATTAGTAGCTGAGTTGTGAATTCAACACACCTGAAAGACTTAATATCTGCAACAAAGTATTTAGTAGCAAAGTAGTATGGAAGTAACAGTGATGATGGAAAATGCAATAGTAGTAGTTTTGTAGCAATCGTAACAGTAGCAACAGAGAAGTAACTTAGCAAGGATCAATATGTGAAAAGCTCGTAGGCAATGGATCAATGATGGATAATTATGTCGGATGTAATTCATCCTGCAACAGTTGTAACATAGGTGACACAGAACTACCTCCAGTTCATCAATGTAATGTAAGCATGTATTCTGAATATAGTCATATGTGCTTATGGAAAAGAACTTGCATGACATCTTTTGTCCTAGCCTCCTGTGGCATCGGGGTCCTAATGGAAACTAAGGGATATTAAGGCCTCCTTTTAATAGAGTATTGGACCAAAGCATTAGCACTTAGTGAATACATGAACTCCTCAAACTACGGTCATCACCAGGAAGTGTCCTGACTATTGACACTCTGGGGTTTGCCGGATCATAACACGTAGTAGGTGACTATAACCTGCAAGATAGGATCTAGAACTCACATATATTCATGAAAACATAATAGGTCAGATCTGAAATCATGGCACTCTGTCCCTAGTGACAAGCATTAGGCATAGCAAAGTCATAGCAACATCAATCTTAGAACATAATTGATACTAGGGATCAAACCCTAACAAAACTAACTCGATTACATGGTAAATCTCATCCAACCCATCACCGTCCAGCAAGCCTACAAAGGGATTACTCACGCACGGTGGTGAGCATCATGAAATTGCTGATGGAGGATGGTTGATGATGATGATGGCGATGGATTCCCCTCTCCGGAGCCCTGAACGGACTCTAGATCTGCCCTCCCGAGGAAGAACAGGGCTTGGCGGTGGCTCCGTATCATAAAATGTGATGATTCCTTCTCTCTGATTTTTTTCTCCCCGAACGTGAATATATAGAGTTGGAGTTGAGGTCAGTGGAGGTCCAGGGGACCCACGAGCCAGGGGACGTGCCCTAGGGGGGCGCCCTCCACCCTCGTGGACAGGGTGTGGGCCCCCTTCTGTTGATTCTTTCGCCAGTATTTTTTATTAATTCGAAAATGTGACTCCGTGAAGTGTCAGGTCATTCCGAGAACTTTTATTTCTGCACAAAATTAACACCATGGCAATTCTACTAAAAACAATGTTAGTCCGGGTTAGTTCCATTCAAATCATGCAAGTAAGAGTTCAAAACAAGGGCAAAAGTGTTTGGAAAAGTAGATACGTTGGGGACGTATCAACTGCCCCAAGCTTAAACCTTTGCTTGTCCTCAAAAAATTCAGTTGACAAACTGAAAGTGATAAAAAAAACTTTTACAAACTCTGTTTGATCTTGTTGTTGCAAGTATGTAAAGCCAGCATTCAAGCTTTCAGCAAAGATTATAAACTAACCACATTCACAATAACATTTAGTCTCACATTTACTCATATCAATGGCATAATCAACTAGCAAGCAATAATAATAAATCTTAGATGACAACACTTTCTCAAAACAATCATGATATGATATAACAAGATGGTATCTCGCCAACCCTTTTTGAGACTGCAAAACATAAATGCAGAGCACCCCTGAAGATCAAGGACTGACTAGACATTGTAATTCCTGGTAAAAGAGATCCAGTCACAGTCATACTCAATGTAAATTAATAACTATGCATACAAATGACAGTGGTGCTCTCCAACTGGTACTTTTTTATAAAAGGATGATGACTCAACATAAAAGTAAATAGATATGCCCTTCGCAGAGAGAAGCAAGGATTTGCAGAGGTGCCAGAGCTCGAGTTTTGAAACAGAGATAAATAATATTTTGAGAGGCATACTTTCATTGTCAACATAACAACCAAGAGATCTCGATATCTTCCATGCTACATACATTATAGGCGGTTCCCAAATAGAATGGTAAAGTTTATACTCCCCCACCACCGACAAGCACATTCCACGGCTGGTCCGAAACAACGGGTACCATCCAACTAACAACAATCTTGGGGGATTTTTGTTTGCAATTATTTTTATTTGATTTGAGCATGGGACTAGGCATCCTGGTTACCGGTCATTTTCTCGTGAATGATGAGCAAAGTCCACTCATCATGAGAATAACCCACCTAGCATGGAAAATATAGACAACCCTAGTTGATACATGAGCTATTCGAGCATACGAAACAAAATTTTATTTGAAGGTTTAGAGTTTGGCACATACAAATTTACTTGGAACAGTAGGTAAATAATGCATATAGGTAGGTACGGTGTACTCATATGGAATAATTTTGGGGTTTATGGAAGTGGATGCACAAGCAGTATTCCCGCTTAGTACATGTGAAGGCTAGAAAGAGAATAGGAAGCGACCAACTAGAGAGCGACAACAGTCATGAACATGCATTCAGATTAAGCAACAATGAGTGCAAGCATGAGTAGGATATAAATCACCATGAACATAAATATCGTAGAGGCTATGTTGATTTTGTTTCAACTACATGCGTGAACATGTGCCAAGTCAAGCCGCTCGATCATTCAAAGGAGGATACTACCCTATCATACCACATGACAACCATTTTAATAACATGTTGGTACGCAAGGTAAACCATTATAAACTCCTAGCTAATTAAGCATGGCATGAATAACTATAATCTCTAATTTTCATTGCAAACATGTTTCATTCATAATGGGTTGAATCAGGAACGATGAACTAATCATATTTACAAAAACAAGATAGGTCGACTTCATACTGGCTTTTCCTCATCTCAATAATTTCATCATATATCTTCATTATTTCCTTTCACGACCGAAAGGTGTGTATAATAATAATAGTGCACGTGCATTGGAATAAGATGGAATCTGCAAACATTTAATTCAAAGGAGAAGACAAGGTAATATAGGCTGTTTGTTAGATCAACAATAATGCATATGAGAGCCACTCATCATTTTCATCATGGTCTTCTCCTCTCGACCCCCAAAGAAAAGAAAAGAATTTCAAAGAACGAGAAAAACTAATTACACAGGAAAGTAAAAGAAGAACGAAAAATCTTTTGGCGTTTTCTTTTAATATTACTACTACAAGCATGGAAAGTAAACTAGCTAAAAGCTACAACTGATTTTTTTTGGGTTTTCTCAAGGTTTTTCAAACACACACGAAGAAAGCAAGAAAATAAAATAAACTAGCATGGATAGTACAATGAAAAAGTATGAACACCGACAACTAGAATGAGTGTGTGAACATGAACGTAATGTCGGCGAGAAATACATACTCCCCCAAGCTTAGGCTTTTGGCCTAAGTTGGTCTAAGGCCACGGCTGGCCTGGTGGATATCCAAAGTTGTAGTTGGGGTTGTACCGAGATGCAGCAGCTACTGCCTGAAGGGCTGCAGCATGGAGGCGAGCAGCCTCCGTCTTCCTCACATATTCATTTACCTCTTCTCTAGTTATAAAATATCTCCCATTTTCCTGAAAGTTAAAGAATGTAGGAGCGGGAAGGTTAATATGGACATCACACCGTCTGTCAAAGATTAGTCGGTACTAGAGGGACTGTTCGTTCCTCTCAAGGAACTGATGGCGAACCATAGCATTATAATCTAGAAAAGCAGGTGGCAACTCAATATCATTTTCATTTATCGATACACCAAGATAATCAGCTAAATGAGTTGCATGGAAATAAATCTCCATCTTTAGCATTAAGATGTAACCTCCGTGTAACAATGTCCCCAAAGTTATATTGTTTATCACCTAGCACCGCACTCTTAAGGACACTCAGATCTAGGACGCAAATGTGGCAAAGCTCATCTTACCGTTAATGCATCTACCTATAAACACTACAAAAAAATACACTTTCGTGATGATATGTGTTTGTCACAGACTCACAGTAGGTCATGTTTTCTGCCATGCATGTACATCCATGACGGTTTTATGACAGAATCAAGATAGTCATACCTGTGCTGTGTAGAAGTGTTCCATGACATTACCAAATTATCATCATGGAAGTGTCCACTTCCATAACGATAAATCGCGCGTCATAGAAGTGATTTCGTCAAGGGTGACCGACACGTGGCATCCACCATAACGGAACACTGTTAAGCTATCGGGTCCGGTTTTGGATCCGATAACCCATTAACAGCCCCGACTAATGGGGATTTTCCACGTGTAAAATCATCATCGGCTGGAGGAAACACGTGTCCGCTCACCGTTGGGACAGATGTCATCCACTTATTGGACCGAAGGCGCCTATGATACATCGACACGTTGCATGGCCCAATAGAGGCCCATTCCTGTGAAAAGGCAGGCCCGTTTGACTTGGTCAAAAGGTGGCGAGCCGGCCCATGGAAAGCATGTTAATGGCCTATTCGCATATAGCCCATTTACAGCCCGCTAACCCAGGGCCCGTTACGACCTATCCGAATTAGGCCCAGTAGCATCATATGGGCCGTCCAATATGATTCCAGTCTGTTTTAACTTCCGGCCCATGTATGGCCCATGACATCTTTTTGCCATATGTGGCCCTTTGTAACTCTTGGCCCATTAACGGCCCATGGTGAAACTGGCCCGTAATGAACAGTGTATCACTTTATACCCATTAATGGCCCATTATTCCATTGGGCCGTTTCAAGCCCACGTTATCTTTCGGCCTTCTAAAGGCCCATTTATTCTTGGGCTCATTTCCAGCATTCGGTTACTTACGGCCCGTTACTGTAATTTTCGGCTTGTGGGCCAAATTCAGCCCGTGGATACAGTCGGCCCATTTGTGGCCCGTTATTACGTTGGGCCCTTTTCATAGCATCATCAAATACGGCCGATTAACGATGGCCCATTATGGTCGGCCCATGAACGGACGATTCCAACTCTAGCCCGTTTACGGCCATAATGCGGTCTGTTATTGGCCAATGTTTGGCCAATCGATCATACGGCCCGTAGAAGGCCCATTGATGATACGGCCCGCAGAAGGCCCATTATGTCTACGGCCCGAAGTAGGCCCATTGTGTCTACGGCCCGTAGAAGGCCCATTGTTTCTACGCCCCGTAGAAGGCCCATTTTTTCTGTGGCCCGTAGAAGGCCCATTGTTTCTATGGCCCGTAGGAGGCCCAGTGTCAGTACAATAAATATGTAGCCCATGGTTATTGTGGCCTAGTTTTAAAAAATAGGTTATTGCGGCCACTAGCAAACCACGGAAAAAGAACTGCACTCACTACAAGCAAACAAATAAATAAGACAACAAGGAAATAAATAAGCAAGCAACTTACGCTAGGCTATCATGGCTATTACACATATTATATCCATTGGGCATCAAAGTTCGCCACCAATGCAAATATAGGGAACAAAGCAGCATATCATATACACTGGTTGTAAAAGTTGGCGACCACCACAAATAAACGCCGTAGCAAAACAAGTCCAGAACTGAAACCACTTTAGAAGATCTCAAGAAACAATATCCTGGGTACCCATAATGCTGGAAAGATGCTTAGCTAGATTATTAACTTTCTCTTGTTTGGCGCTTAAATCCTCCAAAGCTTGCTGTTGCACCAAAAAGTATGCATCTGAATTCTGCAGGGACTTCCTCAGTCCTCCAG